>NW_027526081.1:0-79183 GCF_052094955.1 Ictidomys tridecemlineatus
GAACGGTTTAACCTAGAAGAATGAAATTTGGTGAGCCAAGTGGTTTTGGTGTAATGATCATTACCTGAAAGAATCATCAAGATTGGGTGAAAAAATGTTGGCTGAGATTTCAGGCAACTCGTCGTTTTTTGGAAGCTTGTCAACCCCTTTCCATGAAAGTGATTTTCGCCACTCTCTGCTTAGGGCTACATCAACAGCAAACAAACCATAGAGATAGAACTTGAAACCGCTTTATTGTGTCAAGATTCAAAGAGCTAGCACAAACCGTGTTTGATTTAGAGTTCCAAATACATGTATCCCTATAGGAGAAAACAGAGTGAAACCTAAAAATGAAAACGGTTACTGCAAACGAACGGTTTAACCTAGAAGAACAAAATTTGGTGAGCCAAGTGGTTTTGGTGTACTAATAATTACCTGAAAGAATCATCAAGATTGGGTGAAAAAATGTTGGCTGAGATTTCAGGCAACTCGTAGTTTTTTGGAAGCTTGGCAACCCCTTTCCATGAAAGTGATTTTCGCCACTCTCTGCTTAGGGCTACATCAACAGCAAACAAACCATGGAGACAGAACTTGAAACTGCTTTATTGTGTCAAGTTTCAACGAGCTAGCACAAACCGTGTTTGATTTAGAGTTCCAAATACATGTATCCCTATAGGAGAAAACAGAGTGAAACCTAAAAATGAAAACGGTTACTGAAAACGAACGGTTTAACCTAGAAGAACGAAATTTGGTGAGCCAAGTGGTTTTGGTGTACTGATCATTACCTGAAAGAATCATCAAGATTGGGTGAAAAAATGTTGGCTGAGATTTCAGGCAACTCGTAGTTTTTTGGAAGCTTGGCAACCCCTTTCCATGAAAGTGATTTTCGCCAGTCTCTGCTTGGGGCTACATGAACAGCAAACAAACCATAGAGATAGAACTTGAAACTGCTTTATTGTGTCAAGTTTCAAAGAGCTAGCAAAAAACGTGTTTGATTTAGAGTTCCAAGTACCTGTATCCCTATAGAAGAAAACAGAGTGAAACCTAAAAATGAAAACGGTTACTGCAAACGAACGGTTTAACCTAGAAGAACGAAATTTGGTGAGCCAAGTGGTTTTGGTGTACTGATCATTACCTGAAAGAATCATCAAGATTGGGTGAAAAAATGTTGGCTGAGATTCAGGCAACTCGTAGTTTTATGGAAGCTTGGCAACCCCTTTTCATGAAAGAGATTTTCGCCCGTCTCTGCTTGGGGCTACATCAACAGCAAACAACCATAGAGATAGAACTTGAAACTGCTTTATTGTGTCAAGTTTCAAAGAGCTAGCACAAACCGTGTTTGATTTAGAGTTCCAAATACATGTATCCCTATAGGAGAAAACAGAGTGAAACCTAAATATGAAAAAGGTTACTGCCAACGAACGGTTTAACCTAGAAGAACGAAATTTGGATAGCCAAGTGGTTTTGGTGTACTGATCATTACCTGAAAGAATCACCAAGATTGGGTGAAAAAATGTTGGCTGAGATTTCAGGCAACTCGTAGTTTTTTGGAAGCTTGGCAACCCCTTTCCATGAAAGTGATTTTCGCCACTCTCTGCTTAGGGCTACATCAACAGCAAACAAAGCATAGAGATAGAACTTGAAACTGCTTTATTGTGTCAAGTTTCAAAGAGCTACCACAATCCGTGTTTGATTTAGAGTTCCAAATACATGTATCCCTATAGGAGAAAACACAGTGAAACGTAAAAATGAAAACGGTTACTGCAAAAGAACGGTTTAACCTAGAAGAACGAAATTTGGTAAGCCAAGTGGTTTTGGTGTACTGATCATTACCTGAAAGAATCACCAAGATTGGGTGAAAAAATGTTGGCTGAGATTTCAGGCAACTCGTAGTTTTTGGGAAGCTTGGCAACCCCTTTCCATGAAAGTGATTTTCGCCAGTCTCTGCTTAGGGCTACATCAACAGCAAGCAAAGCATAGAGATAGAACTCAAAACTGCTTTATTGTGTCAAGTTTCAAAGAGCTACCAAAAACCGTGCTTGATTTAGAGTTCCAAATACATGTATCCCTATAGGAGAAAACAGAGTGAAACCTAAAAATGAAAACGGTTACTGCAAAAGAACGGTTTAACCTAGAAGAACGAAATTTGGTGAGCCAAGTGGTTTTGGTGTACTGATCATTACCTGAAAGAATCATAATGATTGGGTGAAAAAATGTTGGCTGAGATTTCAGGCAACTCGTAGTTTTTTGGAAGCTTGGCAACCCCTTTCCATGAAAGTGATTTTCGCCACTCTCTGCTTAGGGCTACATCAACAACAAAAAAACCATAGAGATAGAACTTGAAACTGCTTTATTGTGTCAAGTTTCAAAGAGCTAGCACAAATCGTGTTTGATTTACAGTACCAAATACATGTATCCTTATAGGAGAAAACAGAGTGAAACCTAAAAATGAAAACGGTTACTGCAAAAGAACGGTTTAACCTAGAAGAACGAAATTTGGTGAGCCAAGTGGTTTTGGTGTACTGATCATTACCTGACAGAATCATCAAGATTGGGTTAAAAAATGTTGGCTGAGATTTCAGGCAACTCGTAGTGTTTTGGAAGCTTGGCAACCCCTTTAAATGAAAGTGATTTTCGCCACTCTCTTCTTAGGGCTAAATCAACAGCAAACAAACCATAGAGATAGAACTTGAAACTGCTTTATTGTGTCAAGGTTCAAACAGCTACCACAAACCGTGTTCGATTTAGAGTTCCAAATACATCTATCCCTGTAGGAGAAAACAGAGTGAAACCTAAAATTAAAACAGTTACTGCCAACGAACGGTGTAACCTAGAAGAACGAAATTTAGTGAGCCAAGTGGTTTTGGTGTACTGATCATTCCCTGAAAGAATCATCAAAATTGGGTGAAAAAATGTTGGCTAAGATTTCAGGCAACTCGTAGTTTTTTGGAAGCTTGGCAACCCCTTTCCATGAAAGTGATTTTCGCCACTCTCTGCTTAGGGCTACATCAACAGCAAACAAAGCATAGAGAGAGAACTTGAAACTGCTTTATTTTGTCAAGTTTCAAAGAGCTACCACAATCCGTGTTCGATTTAGAGTTCCAAATACATGTATCCCTATAGGAGAAAACAGAGTGAAACCTAAAAATGAAAACGGTTACTGCCAACGAACGGTTTAACATAGAAGAACGAAATTTGGTGAGCCAAGTGGTTTTGGTGTACTGATCATTACCTGAAAGAATCATCAAGATTGGGTGAAAAAATGGTGGCTGAGATTTCAGGCAACTCGTAGTTTTTTGGAAGCTTGGCAACCCCTTTCCATGAAAGTGATTTTCGCCACTCTCTGCTTAGGGCTACATCAACAGCAAACAAAGCATAGAGATAGAACTTAATCTGCTTTATTGTGTCTAGTTTCAAAGAGCTACCACAAACCGTGTTCGATTTAGAGTTCCAAATACATGTATCCCTATAGGAGAAAACAGAGTGAAACCTAAAAATGAAAACGGTTACTGCAAACGAACGGTTTAACCGAGAAGAACGAAATTTGGTGAGCCAAGTGGTTTTTGTGTACTGATCATTACCTGAAAGAATCACCAAGGTTGGGTGAAAAAATGTTGGCTGAGATTTCAGGCAACTCGTAGTTTTTTGGAAGCTTGGCAACACCTTTCCATGAAAGTGATTTTCGCCACTCTCTGCTTAGGGCTACATCAACAGCAAACAAAGCATAGAGATAGAACTTGAAACTGCTTTATTGTGTCAAGTTTCAAAGAGCTACCACAAAACGTGTTTGATTTAGAGTTCCAGATATATGTATCCCTATAGGAGAAAACACAGTGAAACGTAAAAATGAAAACGGTTACTGCAAAAGAATGGTTTAACCTAGAAGAACGAAATTTGGTAAGCCAAGTGGTTTTGGTGTACTGATCATTACCTGAAAGAATCACCAAGATTGGGTGAAAAAATGTTGGCTGAGATTTCAGGCAACTCGTCGTTTTTGGGAAGCTTGGCAACCCCTTTCCATGAAAGTGATTTTCGCCAGTCTCTGCTTAGGGCTACATCAACAGCAAACAAAGCATAGAGATAGAACTTGAAACTGCTTTATTGTGTCAACTTTCAAAGAGCTAGCAGAAACCGTGTTATTTGGAGTTTCAAATACATGTATCCCTATAGGAGAAAACAGAGTGAAACCTAAAAATAAAAACAGTTACTGCAAAAAAACGGTTTTACCTAGAAGAACGAAATTTGGTGAGCCAAGTGGTTTTGGTGTACTGATAATTACCTGATAGAATCATCAAGTTTGGGTGAAAAAATTTTGGCTGAGATTTCAGGCAACTCGTAGTATTTTGGAAGCTTGGCAACCCCTTTCCATGAAAGTGATTTTCGCCAGTCTCTGCTTAGGACTACATCAACAGCAAACAAAGCATAGAGATAGAACTTGAAACTGCTTTATTGTGTCAAGTTTCAAAGAGCTACCAAAAACCGTGTTCTATTTAGAGTTCCAAATACATCTATCCCTATAGGAGAAAACAGAGTGAAACCTAAAAATGAAAACGGTTACTGCCAACGAACGGTTTAACCTAGAAGAACGAAATTTGGTGAGCCAAGTGGTTTTGGTGTACTGATCATTATCGGAAAGAATCATCAAGATTGGGTGAAAAAATGTTGGCTGAGGTTTCAGGCAACTTGTAGTTTTTTGGATGCTTGGCAACCCCTTTCCATGAAAGTGATTTTCGCCAGTCTCTCCTTAGGGCTACATCAACAGCAAACAAAGCATAGAGATAGAACTTGAAACTGCTTTATTGTGTCAAGTTTCAGAGAGCTATCACAAACCGTGTTTGATTTAGAGTTCCAAATACATGTATCCCAATAGGAGAAAACAGAGTGAAACCTAAAAATGAAAACGGTTACTGCAAAAGAATGGTTTAACCTAGAAGAACGAAATTTGGTGAGCCAAGTGGTTTTGGTGTACTGATCATTAACTGACAGAATCATCAAGATTGGGTGAAAAAATGTTGGCTGAGATTTCAGGAAACTCGTAGTTTTTTGGAAGCTTGGCAGCCCCATTCCATGAAAGTGATTTTCGCCACTCTCTGCTTAGGGCTACATCAACAGCAAACAAACCATAGAGACAGAACTTGAAACTGCTTTATTGTGTCAATTTCAAAGAGCTAACAGAAACCGTTTTCGATTTAGAGTTCCAAATACATGTATCCCTATAGGAGAAAACAGAGTGAAACCTAAAAATGAAAACGGTTACTGCCAACGAACGGTTTAACCTAGAAGAACGAAATTTGGTGAGCCAAGTGTTTTTGCTGTACTGATCATTACCTGAAAGAATCATCAAGATTGCTGAAAAAATGTTGGCTGAGATTTCAGGCAACTCGGAGTTTTTTGGAAGCTTGGCAACCCCTTTCCATGAAAGATATTTTCGCCAGTCTCTGCTTAGGGCTACATCAACAGCAAACAAAGCATAGAGATAGAACTTGAAACTGCTTTATTGTGTCTAGTTTCAAAGAGCTACCACAAATCGTGTTCGATTTAGAGTTCCAAATACATGTATCTTTAGAGGAGAAAACAGAGTGAAACCTAAAAATGACAACGGTTACTGCCAACGAACGATTAACCTAGAAGAACGAAATTTGGTGAGCAAAGTTGTTTTGGTGTACTGATCATTACCGGAAAGAATCATCAAGATTGGGTGAAAAAATGTTGGCTGAGATTTCAGGCAACTCGTAGTTTTTTGGAAGCTTGGCAACCCCTTTCCATGAAAGTGATTTTCGCCAGTCTCTGCTTAGAGCTACATCAACAGCAAACAAATAATAGAGATAGAACTTGAAACTGCTTTATTGTGTCAAGTTTCCAACAGCTACCAGAAACCGTTTTCGATTTAGAGTTCCAAATACATGTATCCCTATAGGAGAAAACACAGTGAAACTTAAAAATGAAAATGGTTACTGCAAAAGAACGGTTTAACCTAGAAGAACAAAATTTGGTGAGCCAAGTGGTTTTGGTGTACTGATCATTACCTGAAAGAATCACAAAGATTGGGTGAAAAAACGTTTGCTGAGATTTCAGGCAACTCGTAGTATTTTGCAAGCTTGGCAACCACTTTCCTTGAAAGTGATTTTTGTCACTCTCTCCTTAGGGCTACATCAACAGCAAAAAAACTATACAGATAGAACTTGAAACTGCTTTATTGTGTCAAGCTTCAAAGAGCTACCACAATCCGTTTTCGATTTAGAGTTCCAAATACATGTATCACTATAGGAGAAAACAGAGTGAAACCTAAAAATGAAAACGGTTACTGCCAACGAACGGTTTAACCTAGAAGAACGAAGTTTGGTGAGCCAAGTGGTTTTGGTGTACTGATCATTACCTGAAAGAATCATCAAGATTGGGTGAAAAAATGTTGGCGGAGATTTCAGGCAACTCGTAGTTTTCTGGAAGCTTGGCAACCCCTTTCCATGAAAGTGATTTTCGCCAGTGTCTGCTTAGGGATACATCAACAGCTAACAAAGCATAGAGATATAACTTGAAACTGCTTTATTGTGTCAAGTTTTAAAAAGCTAGCACAAACCGTGTTTGATTTAGAGTTCCAAATACATGTATCCCTATAGGAGAAAACACAGTGAAACCTAAAAATGAAAACGGTTACTGCAAAAGAACGGTTTAACCTAGAAGAACGAAATTTGGTGAGCCAAGTGGTTTTGGTGTACTGATCATTACCTGAAGGAATCATCAATATTGGGTGAAAAAATGGTGGCTGAGATTTCAGGCAACTCGTAGTTTTTTGGAAGCTTGGCAACTCCTTTCCATGAAAGTGATTTTCGCCAGTCTCTGCTTAGGGCTACATCAACAGCAAACAAAGCATATAGATAGAACTTGAAACTGCTTTATTGTGTCTAGTTTCAAAGAGCTACCACAAACCGTGTTTGATTTAGAGTTCCAAATACATGTATCCCTATAGGAGAAAACAGAGTGAAACCTAAAAATGAAAACGGTTACTGCAAACGAACAGTTTAAACTAGAAGAACGAAATATGGTGAGCCAAGTAGTTTTGTTGTACTGATCATTACCTGAAAGAATCACCAAGATTGGGTGAAAAAATGTTGGCTGAGATTTCAGGCAACTCGTAGTTTTTTGGAAGCTTGGCAAACCCTTTCCATGAAAGTGATTTTCGCAAGTCTCTGCTTAGGGCTACATCAACAGCAAACAAACCATAGAGATAGAACTTGAAACTGCTTTATTGTGTCAAGTTTCAAAGAGCTAGCACAAACCGTGTTTGATTTAGAGTTCCAAATACATGTATCCCTATAGGAGAAAACAGAGTGAAACCTAAAAATGAAAACGGTTACTGCAAACGAACGGTTTAACCTAGAAGAACGAAATTTGGTGAGCCAAGTGGTTTTGGTGTACTGATCATTACCGAAAAGAATCATCAAGATTGGTTGAAAAAATGTTGGCTGATTTCAGGCAACTCGTAGTTTTTTGGAAGCTTGGCAAACCCTTTCCATGAAAGTGATTTTCGCAAGTCTCTGCTTAGGGCTACATCAACAGCAAACAAACCATAGAGATAGAACTTGAAACTGCTTTATTGTGTCAAGTTTCAAAGAGCTAGCACAAACCGTGTTTGATTTAGAGTTCCAAATGCATGTATCCCTATAGGAGAAAACAGAGTGAAACCTAAAAATGAAAACGGTTACTGCAAACGAACAGTTTAACCTAGAAGAACGAAATATGGTGAACCAAGTGGTTGTGGTGTACTGATGATTACCTGAAAGAATCATCAAGATTGGGTGAAAAAATGTTTGCTGAGATTTCAGGCAACTCGTCGTTTTTTGGAAGCTTGTCAACCCCTTTCCATGAAAGTGATTTTCGCCACTCTCTGCTTAGGGCTACATCAACAGCAAACAAACCATAGAGATAGAACTTGAAACTGCTTTATTGTGTCAAGTTTCAAAGAGCTAGCACAAACCCTGTTTGATTTAGTGTTCCAAATACATGTATCCCTATAGGAGAAAACAGAGTGAAATCTAAAAATGAAAACGGTTACTGCAAACGAACGGTTTAACCTAGAAGAACGAAATTTAATGAGCCATGTGGTTTTGGTATACTGATCATTACCTGAAAGAATCATCAAGACTGGTTGAAAATATTTTTGCTGTGATTTCAGGCAACACGTAGTTTTTAGGAAGCTTGTCAACACCTTTAAATAAAAGTGATTTTCGCCAATCTATGCTTAGGGCTACATCAACAGCAAACAACCATAGAGATAGAACTTGAAACTGCTTTATTGTGTCAAGTTTCAAAGAGCTAGCACAAACCGTGTTGGATTTAGAGTTCCAAATACATTTATCCCTATAGGAGAAAACAGAGTGAAACCTATAAATGAAAACGGTTACTGCAAACGAACGGTTTAACCTAGAAGAACGAAATTTAATGAGCCAAGTGGTTTTGGTGTTTTCATCATTACGTGAAAGAATCATCAAGATTGGGTGAAAAAATGTTTGCTGAGATTTCAGGCAACTCGTAGTTTTTTGGAAGCTTGGAAACCCCTTTCCATGAAAGTGATTTTCGCCAGTCTCTGCTTAGGGCTACATCAACAGCAAACAAACCATAGAGAGAGAACTTGAAACTGCTTTATTGTGTCATGTTTCAAAGAGCTAGCACAAACCGTGTTTGATTTAGAGTTCCAAATACATGTATCCCTATAGGAGAAAACAGAGTGAAACCTAAAAATGAAAATGGTTACTGCAAACGAACGGTTTAACCTAGAAGAACGAAATTTGGTGAGACAAGTGGTTTTGGTGTACTGATAATTACCGAAAAGAATCATCAAGATTGGGTGAAAAAATGTTGGCTGAGATTTCAGGCAACTCGTAGTTTTTTGGAAGCTTGGCAACCCCTTTCCATGAAAGTGATTTTCGCCACTCTCTGCTTAGGTCTACATGAACAGCAAACAAACCATAGAGATAGAACTTGAAACTGCTTTATTGTGTCAAGTTTCAAAGAGCTAGCACAAACCCTGTTTGATTTAGTGTTCCAAATACATGTATCCCTATAGGCGAAAACAGAGTGAAATCTAAAAATTAAAACGGTTACTGCAAACGAACAGTTTAACCTAGAAGAACGAAATATGGTGAGCCAAGTGGTTTTGGTGTACTGATCATTTCCTGAAAGAATCATCAAGATTGGGTCAAAATATGTTGGCTTAGATTTCAGGCAACTCGTAGTTTTTTGGAAGCTTGGCAATCGCTTTCCATGAAAGTGATTTTCGCCAGTCTCTGCTTAGGGCTACATCAATAGCAAACAAACCATACAGAGAGAACTTGAAACTGCTTTATTGTGTCAAGTTTCAAAGACCTAACACAAACCATGTTTGATTTAGAGTTCCAAATACATGTATCCCTATAGGAGAAAACAGAGTGAAACCTAAAAATGAAAAGGGTTACTGCAAACGAACGGTTTAACCTAGAAGAACGAAATTTGGTGAGCCAAGTGGTTTTGGTGTACTGATAATTACCTGAAAGAATCATCAAGATTTGGTGAAAAAATGTTGGCTGACATTTCAGGCAACTCGTAGTTATTTGGATGCTTGGCAACCCCTTTCCATGAAAGTGATTTTCGCCAGTCTCTGCTTAGGGCTACATCAACAGCAAACAAACCATAGAGATAGAACTTAAAACTGCTTTATTGTGTCAAGTTTCAAAGAGCTAGCACAAACCGTGTTTGATTTAGAGTTCCAAATACATGTATCCCTATAGGAGAAAACAGAGTGAAACCTAAAAATGAAAACGGTTACTGCAAACGAACGGCTTAACCTAGAAGAACGAAATTTGGTAAGCCAAGTGGTTTTGGTGTACTAATCATTACCGAAAAGAATCATCAAGATTGGGTGAAAAAATGTTTGCTGAGATTTCAGGCAACTCGTAGTTTTTTGGAAGCTTGGCAACCCCTTTCCATGAAAGTGATTTTCGCCAGTCTCTGCTTAGGGCTACATCAAGAGCAAACAAAACATAGAGATAGAACTTGAAACTGCTTTATTGTGTCAAGTTTCAAAGAGCTAGTACAAACCGTGTTTGATTTAGAGTTCCAAATGCATGTATCCCTATAGGAGAAAACAGAGTGAAACCTAAAAATGAAAACGGTTACTGCAAACGAACAGTTTAACCTAGAAGAACGAAATATGGTGAGCCAAGTGGTTGTGGTGTACTGATTGTTACCTGCAAGAATCATCAAGATTGGGTGAAAAAATGTTTGCTGAGATTACAGGCAACTCGTAGTTTTTTGGAAGCTTGGCTACCCCTTTCCATGAATGTGATTTTCGCCAGTCGCTGCTTAGCGCTACATCAACAGCAAACAAACCATAGAGATAAAACTTGAAACTGCTTTATTGTGTCATGTTTCAAAGACCTAGCACAAACCGTGTTTGATTTAGAGTTCCAAATACATGTATCCCTATAGGAGAAAACAGAGTGAAACCTAAAAATGAAAACGGTTACTGCAAACGAACAGTTTAACTCAGAAGAATGAAACATGGTGAGCCAAGTGGTTTTGGTGTACTGATCATTACCTGAAAGAATCATCAAGATTGGGTGAAAAAATGTTTGCTGAGATTACAGGCAACTCGTAGTTTTTTGGAAGCTTGGCAACCCCTTTCCATGAATGTGATTTTCGCCAGTCTCTGCTTAGGGCTACATCAACAGCAAACAAACCATAGAGATAGAACTTGAAACTGCTTTATTGTGTCAAGTTTCAAAGAGCTAGCACAAACCGTGTTTGATTTAGAGTTCCAAATACATGTATCCCTATAGGAGAAAACAGAGTGAAACCTAAAAATGAAAACGGTTACTGCAAACGAACGGTTTAACCTAGAAGAACGAAATTTAATGAGCCAAGTGGTTTTGGTATACTGATCATTACCTGAAAGAATCATCAAGACTGGTTGAAAATATTTTTGCTGAGATTTCAGGCAACACGTAGTTTTTTGGAAGCTTGGCAACACCTTTAAATAAAAGTGATTTTCGCCAGTCTATGCTTAGAGCTACATCAACAGCAAACAACCATAGAGATAGAACTTGAAACTGCTTTATTGTGTCAAGTTTCAAAGAGCTAGCACAAACCGTGTTGGATTTAGAGTTCCAAATACATTTATCCCTATAGGAGAAAACAGAGTGAAAAATAAAAAGAAAACGGTTACTGCAAACGAACGGTTTAACCTAGAAGAACGAAATTTAATGAGCCAAGTGGTTTTGGTGTTTTCATCATTACGTGAAAGAATCATCAAGATTGGGTTAAAAAATGTTTGCTGAGATTTCAGGCAACACGTAGTTTTTTGGAAGCTTGGAAACCCCTTTCCATGAAAGTGATTTTCGCCAGTCTCTGCTTAGGGCTACTTCAACAGAAAACAAACCATAGAGATAGAACTTGAAACTGCTTTATTGTGTTAAGTTTCAAAGACCTAGCACAAACCCTGTTTGATTGAGATTTCCAAATACATGTATCCCTATAGAAGAAAACAGAGTGAAATCTAAAAATGAAAACGGTTACTGCAAACGAACGGTTTAAACTAGAAGAACGAAACTTGGTGAGCCTAGTGGTTTTGGTGTACTGATCATTACCTGAAAGAATCATCAAGTTTGGGTCAAAAAATGTTTGCTGAGATTTCAGGCAACTCTTAGTTTTTTGGAAGCTTGGCAACCCC
This sequence comes from Ictidomys tridecemlineatus, assembly GCF_052094955.1. NCBI lineage: Eukaryota > Metazoa > Chordata > Mammalia > Rodentia > Sciuridae > Ictidomys > Ictidomys tridecemlineatus. The sequence continues at coordinate 11,684 of NW_027526081.1, forward strand.
TTTAAATCAAAGTGATTTTCGTCAGTCTCTGCTTAGGGCTACATCAACAGCAAACAAACCATAGAGAAAGAACTTGAAACTACTTTATTGTGTCCAGTTTCAAAGAGGTAGCACAATCCGTGTTTGATTTAGAGTTCCAAATACATGTATCCCTATAGGAGAAAACAGAGTGAAACCTAAAAATGAAAACAGTTACTGCAATCGAACGGTTTAACCTAGAAGAACGAAATTTGGTGAGCCAAGTGGTTTTGGTGTACTGATCATTACCTGAAAGAATCATCAAGATTGGGTGAAAAAATGTTTGCTGAGATTTCAGGCAACTCGTAGTTTTTTGGAAGCTTGGCAACGAATTTCCATGAAAGTGATTTTCGCCAGTCTATGCTTAGGGCTACATCAACAGCCAAAAAACCATAGAGATAGAACTTAAAACTGCTTTATTGTGTCAAGTTTCAAAGAGCTAGCACAAACCGTGTTTGATTTAGGGTTCCAAATACATGTATCCCTATAGGAGAAAACAGTGAAACCTACAAATGTAATCGGTTACTGCAAACGAACTGTTTAACCTAGAAGAACGAAATTTGGTGAGCCAAGTGGTTTTGGTGTACTGATCATTACCTGAAAGAATCACCAAGATTGGGTGAAAAAATGTTTGCTGAGATTTCAGGCAACTCGTAATTTTTTGGAAGATTGGAAACCCCTTTCAATGAAAGTGATTTTCGCCAGTCTCTGCTTAGGGCTACATCAACAGCAAACAAACCATAGAGATAGAACTTGAAACTGCTTTATTGTGTCCAGTTTCAAAGAGGTAGCACAATCCGTGTTTGATTTAGAGTTCCATATACATGTATCCCTATAGGAGAAAACAGAGTGAAACCTAAAAAATGAAAATGGTTACTGCAATCGAACGGTTTAACCTAGAAGAACGAAACTTGGTGAGCCTTGTGGTTTTGGTGTACTGATCATTACCTGAAAGAATCATCAAGATTGGGTGAAAAAATGTTGGCTGAGGTTTCAGGCAACTCGTAGTTTTTTGGAAGCTTGGCAACCCCTTTCCATGAAAGTGATTTTCGCCAGTCGCTGCTTAGCGCTACATCAACAGCAAACAAACCATAGAGATAAAACTTGAAACTGCTTTATTGTGTCATGTTTCAAAGACCTAGCACAAACCGTGTTTGATTTAGAGTTCCAAATACATGTATCCCTATAGGAGAAAACAGAGTGAAACCTAAAAATGAAAACGGTTACTGCAAACGAACAGTTTAACTCAGAAGAACGAAACATGGTGAGCCAAGGGGTTTTGGTGTACTGATCATTACCTGAAATAATCATCAAGATTGGGTGAAAAAATGTTTGCTGAGATTACAGGCAACTCGTAGTTTTTTGGAAGCTTGGCAACCCCTTTCCATGAATGTGATTTTCGCCAGTCTCTGCTTAGGGCTACATCAACAGCAAACAAACCATAGAGATAGAACTTGAAACTGCTTTATTGTGTCAAGTTTCAAAGAGCTAGCACAAACCGTGTTTGATTTAGAGTTCCAAATACATGTATCCCTATAGGAGAAAACAGAGTGAAACCTAAAAATGAAAACGGTTACTGCAAACGAACGGTTTAACCTAGAAGAACGAAATTTAATGAGCCAAGTGGTTTTGGTATACTGATCATTACCTGAAAGAATCATCAAGACTGGTTGAAAATATTTTTGCTGAGATTTCAGGCAACACGTAGTTTTTTGGAAGCTTGGCAACACCTTTAAATAAAAGTGATTTTCGCCAGTCTATGCTTAGGGCTACATCAACAGCAAACAACCATAGAGATAGAACTTGAAACTGCTTTATTGTGTCAAGTTTCAAAGAGCTAGCACAAACCGTGTTGGATTTAGAGTTCCAAATACATTTATCCCTATAGGAGAAAACAGAGTGAAAAATAAAAATGAAAACGGTTACTGCAAACGAACGGTTTAACCTAGAAGAACGAAATTTAATGAGCCAAGTGGTTTTGGTGTACTGATCATTACCTGAAAGAATCATCAAGATTGGGTGAAAAAATGTTGGCTGAGATTTCAGGCAACTCGTAGTTTTTTGGAAGCTTGGCAACCCCTTTCCATAAAAGTGATTTTCGCCAGTCTCTGCTTAGGGCTACATCAACAGCAAACAAACCATAGAGATAGAACTTGAAACTTCTTTATTGTGTCAAGTTTCAAAGAGCTAGCACAAACCGTGTTTGATTTAGAGTTCCAAATACATGTATCCCTATAGGAGAAAACAGAGTGAAACCTAAAAATGAAAACGGTTACTGCAAACGAACAGTTTAACCTAGAAGAACAAAAAATGGTGAGCCAAGTGGTTTTGGTGTACTGATCATTACGTGAAAGAATCATCAAGATTGGGTGAAAAAATGTTTGCTGAGATTACAGGCAACTCGTAGTTTTTTGGAAGCTTGGCAACCGCTTTCCATGAAAGTGATTTTCGCCAAGCTCTGCTTAGGGCTACATCAATAGCAAACAAACCATACAGAGAGAACTTGAAACTGCTTTATTGTGTCAAGTTTCAAAGACCTAGCACAAACCATGTTTGATTTAGAGTTCCAAATACATGTATCCCTATAGGAGAAAACAGAGTGAAACCTAAAAATAAAAAGGGTTACTGCAAACGAACGGTTTAACCTAGAAGAACGAAATTTGGTGAGCCAAGTGGTTTTGGTGTATTGATCATTTCCTGAAAGAATTATCACGATTGGGTGAAAAAACGTTGGCTGAGATTTCAGGCAACTGGTACTTTTTTGGAAGCTTAGCAACCCCTTTCCATCAAAGTGATTCTCGCCAGTCTGCTTAGGGCTACATCAACAGCAAACAAACCATAGAGATAGAACTTGAAACTGCTTTATTGTGTCAAGTTTCTAAGAGCTAGCACAAACCGTGTTTGATTTAGAGTTCCAAATACATGTATCCCTATAGGAGAAAACAGAGTGAAACTAAAAATGTAAACGGTTACTGCAAACGAACGGTTTAACCTAGAAGAACGAAATTTGGTGAGCCAAGTGGTTTTGGTGTACTGATAATTACCTGAAAGAATCATCAAGATTGGGTTAAAAAAATGTTGGCTGAGATTTCAGGCAACTCGTAGTTATTTGGAAGCTTGGCAACCCCTTTCCATGAAAGTGATTTTCGCCAGTCTCTGCTTTGGGCTACATCAACAGAAAACAAACCATAGAGATAGAACTTGAAACTTCTTTATTGTGTCAAGTTTCAAAGAGATAGCACAAACCGTGTTTGATTTAGAGTTCCAAATACATGTATCCCTGTAGGAGAAAACAGAGTGAAACCTAAAAATGAAAACGGTTACTGCAAACGAACGGTTTAACCTAGAAGAACAAAATTTGGTGAGCCAAGTGGTTTTGGTGTACTCATCATTACCGAAAAGAATCATCAAGATTGGGTGAAAAAATGTTTGCTGAGATTTCAGGCAACTCGTAGTTTTTTGGAAGCTTGGCAACCCCTTTCCATGAAAGTGATTTTCGCCAGTCTCTGCTTAGGGCTACATCAACAGCAAACAAACCATAGAGGTAGAACTTGAAACTGTTTTATTGTGTAAAGTTTCAAAGAGCTAGCACAAACCCTGTTTGATTTAGAGTTTCAAATACATGTATCCCTATAGGAGAAAACAGAGTGAAACCTAAAAATGAAAACGGTTACTGCAAAAGAACGGTTTAACCTAGAAGAACGAAATTTGGTGAGCAAGTGGTTTTGGTGTACTGATCATTACCTGAAAGAATCATCAAAATTTGGTGAAAAAATGTTGGCTGAGATTTCAGGCAACTCGTAGTTATTTGGATGCTTGGCAACCCCTTTCCATGAAAGTGATTTTCGCCAGTCTCTGCTTAGGGCTACATCAACAGCAAACAAACCATAGAGATAGAACTTGAAACTGCTTTATTGTGTCAAGTTTCAAAGAGCTAGCACAAACCGTGTTTGATTTAGAGTTCCAAATACATGTATCCCTATAGGAGAAAACAGAGTGAAACCTAAAAATGAAAACGGTTACTGCAAACGAACGGTTTAACCTAGAAGAACGAAATTTGGTGAGCCTTGTGGTTTTGGTGTACTGATCATTACCGAAAAGAATCATCAAGATTGGGTGAAAAAATGTTGGCTGATTTCAGGCAACTCGTAGTTTTTTGGAAGCTTGGCAAACCCTTTCCATGAAAGTGATTTTCGCAAGTCTCTGCTTAGGGCTACATCAACAGCAAACAAACCATAGAGATAGAACTTGAAACTGCTTTATTGTGTCAAGTTTCAAAGAGCTAGCACAAACCGTGTTTGATTTAGAGTTCCAAATGCATGTATCCCTATAGGAGAAAACAGAGTGAAACCTAAAAATGAAAACGGTTACTGCAAACGAACAGTTTAACCTAGAAGAACGAAATATGGTGAGCCAAGTGGTTGTGGTGTACTGATCATTACCTGAAAGAATCATCAAGATTGGGTGAAAAAATGTTTGCTGAGATTACAGGCAACTCGTAGTTTTTTGGAAGCTTGGCAACCGCTTTCCATGAAAGTGATTTTCGCCAATCTCTGCTTAGGGCTACATCAATAGCAAACAAACCATACAGAGAGAACTTGAAACTGCTTTATTGTGTCAAGTTTCAAAGACCTAGCACAAACCATGTTTGATTTAGAGTTCCAAATACATGTATCCCTATAGGAGAAAACAGAGTGAAACCTAAAAATAAAAAGGGTTACTGCAAACGAACGGTTTAACCTAGAAGAACGAAATTTGGTGAGCCAAGTGGTTTTGGTGTATTGATCATTTCCTGAAAGAATTATCACGATTGGGTGAAAAAACGTTGGCTGAGATTTCAGGCAACTGGTACTTTTTTGGAAGCTTAGCAACCCCTTTCCATCAAAGTGATTCTCGCCAGTCTGCTTAGGGCTACATCAACAGCAAACAAACCATAGAGATAGAACTTGAAACTGCTTTATTGTGTCAAGTTTCTAAGAGCTAGCACAAACCGTGTTTGATTTAGAGTTCCAAATACATGTATCCCTATAGGAGAAAACAGAGTGAAACTAAAAATGTAAACGGTTACTGCAAACGAACGGTTTAACCTAGAAGAACGAAATTTGGTGAGCCAAGTGGTTTTGGTCTACTGATAATTACCTGAAAGAATCATCAAGATTGGGTGAAAAAATGTTGGCTGAGATTTCAGGCAACTCGTAGTTATTTGGAAGCTTGGCAACCCCTTTCCATGAAAGTGATTTTCGCCAGTCTCTGCTCAGGGCTACATCAACAGAAAACAAACCGTAGAGATAGAACTTGAAACTTCTTTATTGTGTCAAGTTTCAAAGAGATAGCACAAACCGTGTTTGATTTAGAGTTCCAAATACATGTATCCCTGTAGGAGAAAACAGAGTGAAACCTAAAAATGAAAACGGTTACTGCAAACGAACGGTTTAACCTAGAAGAACGAAATTTGGTGAGCCTAGTGGTTTTGGTATACTCATCATTACCGAAAAGAATCATCAAGATTGGGTGAAAAAATGTTGGCTGAGATTTCAGGCAACTCGTAGTTTTTTGGAAGCTTGGCAACCCCTTTCCATGAAAGTGATTTTCGCCAGTCTCTGCTTAGGGCTACATCAACAGCAAAGAAACCATAGAGATAGAACTTGAAACTGCTTTATTGTGTCAAGTTTCAAAGAGCTAGCACAAACCGTGTTTGATTTAGAGTTCCAAATACCTGTATCCCTATAGGAGAAAACAGAGTGAAACCTAAAAATGAAAACGGTTACTGCAAACGAACAGTTTAAACTAGAAGAACGAAATATGGTGCGCCAAGTGGTTTTGTTGTACTGATCATTACCTGAAAGAATCATCAAGATTGGGTGAAAAAATGTTTGCTGAGATTTCAGGCAACTCGTAGTTTTTTGGAAGCTTGGCAACCCCTTTCCATGAAAGTGATTTTCGCCAGTCTCTGCTTAGGGCTACATCAACAGCAAACAAACCATAGAGGTAGAACTTGAAACTGTTTTATTGTGTAAAGTTTCAAAGAGCTAGCACAAACCCTGTTTGATTTAGAGTTTCAAATACATGTATCCCTATAGGAGAAAACAGAGTGAAACCTAAAAATGAAAACGGTTACTGCAAAAGAACGGTTTAACCTAGAAGAACGAAATTTGGTGAGCAAGTGGTTTTGGTGTACTGATCATTACCTGAAAGAATCATCAAAATTTGGTGAAAAAATGTTGGCTGACATTTCAGGCAACTCGTAGTTATTTGGATGCTTGGCAACCCCTTTCCATGAAAGTGATTTTCGCCAGTCTCTGCTTAGGGCTACATCAACAGCAAACAAACCATAGAGATAGAACTTGAAACTGCTTTATTGTGTCAAGTTTCAAAGAGCTAGCACAAACCGTGTTTGATTTAGAGTTCCAAATACATGTATCCCTATAGGAGAAAACAGAGTGAAACCTAAAAATGAAAATGGTTACTGCAAACGAACGGTTTAACCTAGAAGAACGAAATTTGGTGAGCCTTGTGGTTTTGGTGTACTGATCATTACCGAAAAGAATCATCAAGATTGGGTGAAAAAATGTTGGCTGATTTCAGGCAACTCGTAGTTTTTTGGAAGCTTGGCAAACCCTTTCCATGAAAGTGATTTTCGCAAGTCTCTGCTTAGGGCTACATCAACAGCAAACAAACCATAGAGATAGAACTTGAAACTGCTTTATTGTGTCAAGTTTCAAAGAGCTAGCACAAACCGTGTTTGATTTAGAGTTCCAAATGCATGTATCCCTATAGGAGAAAACAGAGTGAAACCTAAAAATGAAAACGGTTACTGCAAACGAACAGTTTAACCTAGAAGAACGAAATATGGTGAGCCAAGTGGTTGTGGTGTACTGATCATTACCTGAAAGAATCATCAAGATTGGGTGAAAAAATGTTTGCTGAGATTACAGGAAACTCGTAGTTTTTTGGAAGCTTGGCAACCGCTTTCCATGAAAGTGATTTTCGCCAATCTCTGCTTAGGGCTACATCAATAGCAAACAAACCATACAGAGAGAACTTGAAACTGCTTTATTGTGTCAAGTTTCAAAGACCTAGCACAAACCATGTTTGATTTAGAGTTCCAAATACATGTATCCCTATAGGAGAAAACAGAGTGAAACCTAAAAATAAAAAGGGTTACTGCAAACGAACGGTTTAACCTAGAAGAACGAAATTTGGTGAGCCAAGTGGTTTTGGTGTATTGATCATTTCCTGAAAGAATTATCACGATTGGGTGAAAAAACGTTGGCTGAGATTTCAGGCAACTGGTACTTTTTTGGAAGCTTAGCAACCCCTTTCCATCAAAGTGATTCTCGCCAGTCTGCTTAGGGCTACATCAACAGCAAACAAACCATAGAGATAGAACTTGAAACTGCTTTATTGTGTCAAGTTTCTAAGAGCTAGCACAAACCGTGTTTGATTTAGAGTTCCAAATACATGTATCCCTATAGGAGAAAACAGAGTGAAACTAAAAATGTAAACGGTTACTGCAAACGAACGGTTTAACCTAGAAGAACGAAATTTGGTGAGCCAAGTGGTTTTGGTCTACTGATAATTAGTCTACTGATTATTACCTGAAAGAATCATCAAGATTGGGTGAAAAAATGTTGGCTGAGATTTCAGGCAACTCGTAGTTATTTGGAAGCTTGGCAACCCCTTCCATGAAAGTGATTTTCGCCAGTCTCTGCTTTGGGCTACATCAACAGAAAACAAACCATAGAGATAGAACTTGAAACTTCTTTATTGTGTCAAGTTTCAAAGAGATAGCACAAACCGTGTTGATTTAGAGTTCCAAATACATGTATCCCTGTAGGAGAAAACAGAGTGAAACCTAAAAATGAAAACGGTTACTGCAAACGAACGGTTTAACCTAGAAGAACGAAATTTGGTGAGCCAAGTGGTTTTGGTGTACTCATCATTACCGAAAAGAATCATCAAGATTGGGTGAAAAAATGTTTGCTGAGATTTCAGCAACTCGTAGTTTTTGGAAGCTTGGCAACCCTTTCCATGAAAGTGATTTTCGCCAGTCTCTGCTTAGGGCTACATCAACAGCAAACAAACCATAGAGGTAGAACTTGAAACTGTTTTATTGTGTAAAGTTTCAAAGAGCTAGCACAAACCCTGTTTGATTTAGAGTTTCAAATACATGTATCCCTATAGGAGAAAACAGAGTGAAACCTAAAAATGAAAACGGTTACTGCAAAAGAACGGTTTAACCTAGAAGAACGAAATTTGGTGAGCAAGTGGTTTTGTGTACTGATCATTACCTGAAAGAATCATCAAAATTTGGTGAAAAAAATGTTGCTGAGATTTCAGGCAACTCGTAGTTATTTGGATGCTTGGCAACCCCTTTCCATGAAAGTGATTTTCGCCAGTCTCTGCTTAGGCTACATCAACAGCAAACAAACCATAGAGATAGAACTTGAAACTGCTTTATTGTGTCAAGTTTCAAAGAGCTAGCACAAACCGTGTTTGATTTAGAGTTCCAAATACATGTATCCCTAAGGGAGAAAACAGAGTGAAACCTAAAAATGAAAACTGTTACTGCACCAGAACGGTTTAACCTAGAAGAACGAAATTTGGTGAGCCTTGTGGTTTTGGTGTACTGATCATTACCGAAAAGAAATCATCAAGATTGGGTGAAAAAATGTTGGCTGATTTCAGGCAACTCGTAGTTTTTTGGAAGCTTGGCAAACCCTTTCCATGAAAGTGATTTTCGCAAGTCTCTGCTTAGGGCTACATCAACAGCAAACAAACCATAGAGATAGAACTTGAAACTGCTTTATTGTGTCAAGTTTCAAAGAGCTAGCACAACCGTGTTTGATTTAGAGTTCCAAATGCATGTATCCCTATAGGAGAAAACAGAGTGAAACCTAAAAATGTAAACGGTTACTGCAAACGAACAGTTTAACCTAGAAGAACGAAATATGTGAGCCAAGTGGTTGTGGTGTACTGATCATTTACCTGAAAGAATCATCAAGATTGGGTGAAAAAATGTTTGCTGAGATTACAGGCAACTCTTAGTTTTTTGGAAGCTTGGCAACCGCTTTCCATGAAAGTGAATTCGCCAATCTCTGCTTAGGGCTACATCAATAGCAAACAAACCATACAGAAAGAACTTGAAACTGCTTTATTGTGTCAAGTTTCAAAGACCTAGCACAAACCATGTTTGAATTTAGAGTTCCAAATACATGTATCCCTATAGGAGAAAACAGAGTGAAACCTAAAAATAAAAAGGGTTACTGCAAACGAACGGTTTAACCTAGAAGAACGAATTTGTGAGCCAAGTGGTTTTGGTGTATTGATCATTTCCTGAAAGAATTATCACGATTGGGTGAAAAAACGTTGGCTGAGATTTCAGGCAACTGGTACTTTTTTGGAAGCTTAGCAACCCCTTTCCATCAAAGTGATTCTCGCCAGTCTGCTTAGGGCTACATCAACAGCAAACAAACCATAGAGATAGAACTTGAAACTGCTTTATTGTGTCTAGTTTCTAAGAGCTAGCACAAACCGTGTTTGATTTACAGTTCCAAATACATGTATCCCTATAGGAGAAAACAGAGTGAAACTAAAATGTAACTGGTTACTGCAAACGAACGGTTTAACCTAGAAGAACGAAATTTGGTGAGCCAAGTGGTTTTGGTCTACTGATAATTACCTGAAAGAATCATCAAGATTGGGTGAAAAAATGTTGGCTGAGATTTCAGGCAACTCGTAGTTATTTGGAAGCTTGGCAACCCCTTTCCATGAAAGTGATTTTCGCCAGTCTCTGCTCAGGGCTACATCAACAGAAAACAAACCGTAGAGATAGAACTTGAAACTGCTTTATTGTGTCAAGTTTCAAAGAGATAGCACAAACCGTGTTTGATTTAGAGTTCCAAATACATGTATCCCTGTAGGAGAAAACAGAGTGAACCTAAAAATGAAAACGGTTACTGCAAACGAACGGTTTAACCTAGAAGAACGAAATTTGGTGAGCCTAGTGGTTTTGGTATACTCATCATTACCGAAAAGAATCATCAAGATTGGGTGAAAAAATGTTGGCTGAGATTTCAGGCAACTCGTGTTTTTTGGAAGCTTGGCAACCCTTTCCATGAAAGTGATTTTCCGCCAGTCTCTTCTTAGGGCTACATCAACAGCAAAGAAACCATAGAGATAGAACTTGAAACTGCTTTATTGTGTCAAGTTTCAAAGAGCTAAGACAAACCGTGTTTGATTTAGAGTTCCAAATATATGTATCCCTAGAGGAGAAAACAGAGTGAAACCTAAAAATGAAAACGGTTACTGCAAACGAACAGTTTAAACTAGAAGAACGAAATATGGTGAGCCAAGTGGTTTTGTTGTACTGATCATTACCTGAAAGAATCATCAAGATTGGGTGAAAAAATGTTTGCTGAGATTTCAGCAACTCGTAGTTTTTGGAAGCTTGGCAACTCCTTTCCATGAAAGTGATTTTCGCCAGTCTCTGCTTAGGGCTACATCAACAGCAAACAAACCATAGAGGAGAACTTGAAACTGTTTTATTGTGTAAAGTTTCAAAGAGCTAGCACAAACCCTGTTTGATTTAGAGTTTCAAATACATGTATCCCTATAGGAGAAAACAGAGTGAAACCTAAAAATGAAAACGGGTACTGCAAAAGAACGGTTTAACCTAGAAGAACGAAATTTGGTGAGCAAGTGGTTTTGGTGTACTGATCATTACCTGAAAGAATCATCAAAATTTGGTGAAAAAATGTTGGCTGACATTTCAGGCAACTCGTAGTTATTTGGATTCTTGGCAACCCCTTTCCATGAAAGTGATTTTCGCCAGTCTCTTCTTAGGGCTACATCAACAGCAAACAAACCATAGAGATAGAACTTGAAACTGCTTATTGTGTCAAGTTTCAAAGAGCTAGCACAAACCGTGTTTGATTTAGAGTTCCAAATACATGTATCCCTATAGGAGAAAACAGAGTGAAACCTAAAAATGAAAACGGTTACTGCAAACGAACGGTTTAACCTAGAAGAACGAAATTTGGTGAGCCTTGTGGTTTTGGTGTACTGATCATTACCGAAAAGAATCATCAAGATTGGTGAAAAAATGTTGGCTGATTTCAGGCAACTCGTAGTTTTTTGGAAGCTTGGCAAACCTTTCCATGAAAGTGATTTTCGCAAGTCTCTGCTTAGGGCTACATCAACAGCAAACAAACCATAGAGATAGAACTTGAAACTGCTTTATTGTGTCAAGTTTCAAAGAGCTAGCAGAAACCGTGTTTGATTTAGAGTTCCAAATGCATGTATCCCTATAGGAGAAAACAGAGTGAAACCTAAAAATGAAAACGGTTACTGCAAACGAACAGTTTAACCCTAGAAGAACGAAATATGGTGAGCCAAGTGGTTGTGGTGTACTGATCATTACCTGAAAGAATCATCAAGATTGGGTGAAAAAATGTTTGCTGAGATTACAGGAAACTCGTAGTTTTTTGGAAGCTTGGCAACCGCTTTCCATGAAAGTGATTTTCGCCAATCTCTGCTTAGGGCTACATCAATAGCAAACAAACCATACAGAGAGAACGTGAAACTGCTTTATTGTGTCAAGTTTCAAAGACCTAGCACAAACCATGTTTGATTTAGAGTTCCAAATACATGTATCCCTATAGGAGAAAACAGAGTGAAACCTAAAAATAAAAAGGGTTACTGCAAACGAACGGTTTAACCTAGAAGAACGAAATTTGGTGAGCCAAGTGGTTTTGGTGTATTGATCATTTCCTGAAAGAATTATCACGATTGGGTGAAAAAACGTTGGCTGAGATTTCAGGCAACTGGTACTTTTTTGGAAGCTTAGCAACCCCTTTCCATCAAAGTGATTCTCGCCAGTCTGCTTAGGGCTACATCAACAGCAAACAAACCATAGAGATAGAACTTGAAACTGCTTTATTGTGTCAATGTTTCTAAGAGCTAGCACAAACCGTGTTTGATTTAGAGTTCCAAATACATGTATCCCTATAGGAGAAAACAGAGTGAAACTAAAAATGTAAACGGTTACTGCAAACGAACGGTTTAACCTAGAAGAACGAAATTTGGTGAGCCAAGTGGTTTTGGTCTACTGATAATTACCTGAAAGAATCATCAAGATTGGGTGAAAAAATGTTGGCTGAGATTTCAGGCAACTCGTAGTTATTTGGAAGCTTTGCAACCCCTTTCCATGAAAGTGATTTTCGCCAGTCTCTGCTTAGGGCTACATCAACAGAAAACAAACCATAGAGATAGAACTTTGAAACTGCTTTATTGTGTCAAGTTTCAAAGAGATAGCACAAACCGTGTTTGATTTAGAGTTCCAAATACATGTATCCCTGTAGGAGAAAACAGAGTGAAACCTAAAATGAAAACGGTTACTGCAAACGAACGGTTTAACCTAGAAGAACGAAATTTGGTGAGCCAAGTGGTTTTGGTGTACTCATCATTACCGAAAAGAATCATCAAGATTGGGTGAAAAAATGTTTGGCTGAGATTTCAGGCAACTCGTAGTTTTTTGGAAGCTTGGCAACCCCTTTCCATGAAAGTGATTTTCGCCAGTCTCTGCTTAGGGCTACATCAACAGCAAACAACCATAGAGATAGAACTTGAAACTGCTTTATTGTGTCAAGTTTCAAAGAGCTAGCACAAACCGTGTTTGATTTAGAGTTCCAAATACCTGTATCCCTATAGGAGAAAAACAGAGTGAAACCTAAAATGAAAACGGTTACTGCAAACGAACAGTTTAATCTAGAAGAACGAAATATGGTGAGCCAAGTGGTTTTGTTGTACTGATCATACCTGAAAGAATCATCAAGATTGGGTGAAAAAATGTTTGCTGAGATTTCAGGCAACTCGTAGTTTTTTGGAAGCTTGGCAACCCCTTTCCATGAAAGTGATTTTCGCCAGTCTCTGCTTAGGGCTACATCAACAGCAAACAAACCATAGAGGTAGAACTTGAAACTGTTTTATTGTGTAAAGTTTCAAAGAGCTAGCACAACCCTGTTTGATTTAGAGTTTCAAATACATGTATCCCTATAGGAGAAAACAGAGTGAAACCTAAAAATGAAAACGGTTACTGCAAAAGAACGGTTTAACCTAGAAGAACAAAATTTGGTGAGCAAGTGGTTTTGGTGTACTGATCATTACCTGAAAGAATCATCAAAATTTGGTGAAAAAATGTTGGCTGACATTTCAGGCAACTCGTAGTTATTTGGATGCTTGGCAACCCCTTTCCATGAAAGTGATTTTCGCCAGTCTCTGCTTAGGGCTACATCAACAGCAAACAAACCATAGAGATAGAACTTGAAACTGCTTTATTGTGTCAAGTTTCAAAGAGCTAGCACAAACCGTGTTTGATTTAGAGTTCCAAATACATGTATCCCTATAGGAGAAAACAGAGTGAAACCTAAAAAGAAAACGGTTACTGCAAATGAACGGTTTAACCTAGAAGAACGAAATTTGGTGAGCCTTGTGGTTTTGGTGTACTGATCATTACCGAAAAGAATCATCAAGATTGGGTGAAAAAATGTTGGCTGATTTCAGGCAACTCGTAGTTTTTTGGAAGCTTGGCAAACCCTTTCCATGAAAGTGATTTTCGCAAGTCTCTGCTTAGGGCTACATGAACAGCAAACAACCATAGAGATAGAACTTGAAACTGCTTTATTGTGTCCAAGTTTCAAAGAGCTAGCACAAACCGTGTTTGATTTAGAGTTCCAAATGCATGTATCCCTATAGGAGAAAACAGAGTGAAACCTAAAAATGAAAACGTTACTGCAAACGAACAGTTTAACCTAGAAGAACGAAATATGGTGAGCCAAGTGGTTGTGGTGTACTGATCATTACCTGAAAGAATCATCAAGATTGGGTGAAAAAATGTTGGCTGAGATTTCAGGCAACTCGTCGTTTTTGGAAGCTTGTCAACCCCTTTCCATGAAAGTGATTTTCGCCACTCTCTGCTTAGGGCTACATCAACAGCAAACAAACCATAGAGATAGAACTTGAAAACTGCTTTATTGTGTCAAGTTTCAAAGAGCTAGCACAAACCCTGTTTGATTTAGTGTTCCAAATACATGTATCCCTATAGGAGAAAACCAGAGTGAAATCTCAAAATGAAAACGGTTACTGCAAACGAACGTGTTTAACCTAGAAGAACGAAATTTAATGAGCCATGTGGTTTTGGTATACAGATCATTACCTGAAAGAATCATCAAGACTGGTTGAAAATATTTTTGCTGAGATTTCAGGCAACACGTAGTTTTTAGGAAGCTTGTCAACACCTTTAAATAAAAGTGATTTTCGCCAATCTATGCTTAGGGCTACATCAACAGCAAACAACCATAGAGATAGAACTTGAAACTGCTTTATTGTGTCAAGTTTCAAAGAGCTAGCACAAACCGTGTTGGATTTAGAGTTCCAAATACATTTATCCCTATAGGAGAAAACAGAGTAAAACCTAAAAATGAAAAACGGTTACTGCAAACGAACGGTTTAACCTAGAAGAACGAAATTTAATGAGCCAAGTGGTTTTGGTGTTTTCATCATTACGTGAAAGAATCATCAAGATTGGGTGAAAAAATGTTTGCTGAGATTTCAGGCAACTCGTAGTTTTTTGGAAGCTTGGAAACCCCTTCCCATGAAAGTGATTTTCGATAGTCTCTGCTTAGGCTACATCAACAGCAAACAAACCATAGAGAGAGAACTTGGAACTGCTTTATTGTGTCAAGTTTTAAAGAGCTAGCACAAACCGTGTTTGATTTAGAGTTCCAAATACATGTATCCCTATAGGAGAAAACAGAGTGAAACCTAAAAATGAAAACGGTTACTGCAAACGAACAGTTTAAACTAGAAGAACGAAATATGGTGAGCCAAGTGGTTTTGGTGTACTGATCATTACCTGAAAGAATCATCAAGATTTGTGAAAAAATGTTTGCTGAGATTTCAGGCAACTCGTAGTATTTTGGATGCTTGGCAACCCCTTTCCATGAAAGTGATTTTTGCCACTCTCTGCTTAGGGCTACATCAACAGCAAACAAACCATAGAGATAGAACTTGAAACTGTTTTATTGTGGTCAAGTTTTCAAAGAGGTAGCACAAACCCTGTTTATTTAGAGTTTCAAATACATGTATCCCTATATGAGAAAACAGAGTGAAACCTAAAAATGAAAACGGTTACTGCAAACGAACGGTTTAACCTAGAAAAACTAAATTTTTTGAGCCAAGTGGTTTTGGTGTACTGATCATTACCTGAAAGAATCATCAAGATTGGGTGAAAAAATGTTGCTGAGATTTCAGGCAACTCGTAGTTTTTTGGAAGCTTGACAACCCCTTTCCATGAAAGTGATTTTCGCCAGTCTCTGCTTAAGGTTACATAAACAGCTTACAAACCATAGAGATAGAACTTGAAACTGCTTTATTGTGTCAAGTTTCAAAGAGCTAGCACAAACCGTGTTTGATTAGAGTTCCAAATACATGTATCCCTATATTGAAAACAGAGTGAAACCTAAAAATGAAAATGGTTACTGCAAACGAACGGTTTAACCTAGAAGAACGAAATTTGGTGAGCCAAGTGGTTTTGGTGTACTGATAATTACCGAAAAGAATCATCAAGATTGGGTGAAAAAATGTTGGCTGAGATTTCAGGCAACTCGTAGTTTTTTGGAAGCTTGGCAACCCCTTTCCATGAAAGTGATTTTCGCCACTCTCTGCTTAGGGCTACATCAACAGCAAACAAACCATAGAGATAGAACTTGAAACTGCTTTATTGTGTCAAGTTTCAAAGAGCTAGCACAAACCCTGTTTGATTTAGTGTTCCAAATACATGTATCCCTATAGGCGAAAACAGAGTGAAATCTAAAAATGAAAACGTTACTGCAAACGAACGGTTTAACCTAGAAGAACGAAATATGGTGAGCCAAGTGGTTTTGGTGTACTGATCATTACCTGAAAGAATCATCAAGATTGGGTCAAAAAATGTTGGCTTAGATTTCAGGCAACTCGTAGTTTTTTGGAAGCTTGGCAACCCCTTTCCATGAAAGTGATTTTCCGCCAGTCTCTGCTTAGGGCTACATCAATAGCAAACAAACCATACAGAGAGAACTTGAAACTGCTTTATTGTGTCAAGTTTCAAAGACCTAGCACAAACCATGTTTGATTTAGAGTTCCAAATACATGTATCCCTATAGGAGAAAACAGAGTGAAACCTAAAAATTAAAAGGGTTACTGCAAACGAAAGGTTTAACCTAGAAGAACGAAATTTGGTGAGCCAAGTGGTTTTGGTGTATTGATCATTTCCTGAAAGAATTATCAAGATTGGGTGAAAAAACGTTGGCTGAGATTTCAGGCAACTCGTAGTTTTTTGGAAGCTTAGCAACCCTTTCCATCAAAGTGATTCTCGCCAGTCTGCTTAGGGCTACATCAACAGCAAACAAACCATAGAGATAGAACTTGAAACTGCTTTATTGTGTCAAGTTTCAAAGAGCTAGCACAAACCGTGTTTGATTTAGAGTTCCAAATACATGTATCCCTATAGGAGAAAACAGAGTGAAAACTAAAAATGTAAACGGTTACTGCAAACGAACGGTTTAACCTAGAAGAACGAAATTTGGTGAGCCAAGTGGTTTTGGTGTACTGATAATTACCTGAAAGAATCATCAAGATTGGGTGAAAAAATGTTGGCTGAGATTTTCAGGCAACTCGTAGTTATTTGGAAGCTTGGCAACCCTTTCCATGAAAGTGATTTTCGCCAGTCTCTGGTTAGGGCTACATCAACAGTAAACAAACCATAGAGATAGAACTTGAAACTGCTTTATTGTGTCAAGTTTCAAAGAGATAGCACAAACCGTGTTGATTTAGAGTTCCAAATACATGAATCCTATAGGAGAAAACAGAGTGAAACCTAAAAATGAAAACGGTTACTGCAAACGAACGGTTTAACCTAGAAGAACGAAATTTGGGTGAGCCAAGTGGTTTTGGTGTACTCATCATTACCGAAAAGAATCCTCAAGATTGGGTGAAAAAATGTTGGCTGAGATTTCAGGCAACTCGTAGTTTTTTGGAAGCTTGGCAACCCCTTTCCATGAAAGTGATTTCGCCAGTCTCTGCTTAGGGCTACATCAACAGCAAACAAACCATAGAGATAGAACTTGAACTGCTTTATTGTGTCAAGTTTCAAAGGAGCTAGCACAAACCGTGTTTGATTTAGAGTTCCAAATACATGTATCCCTATAGGAGAAAACACAGTGAAACCTAAAATGAAAACGGTTACTGCAAACGAACAGTTTAAACTAGAAGAACGAAATATGGTGAGCCAAGTGGTTTTGTTGTACTGATCATTACCTGAAAGAATCATCAAGATTGGGTGAAAAAATGTTTGCTGAGATTTCAGGCAACTCGTAGTTTTTGGAAGCTTGGCAACCCCTTTCCATTAAAGTGATTTTCGCCAGTCTCTGCTTAGGGCTACATCAACAGCAAACAAACCATAGAGGCAGAACTTGAAACTGTTTTATTGTGTAAAGTTTCAAAGAGCTAGCACAAACCCTGTTTGATTTTAGAGTTTCAAATACATGTATCCCTATAGGAGAAAACAGAGTGAAACCTAAAAATGAAAACGGTTACTGCAAAAGAACGTTTAACCTAGAAGAACGAAATTTGGTGAGCAAGTGGTTTTGGTGTATTGATCATTACATGAAAGAATAATCAAGATTTGGTGAAAAAATGGTGGCTGACATTTCAGGCAACTCGTAGTTATTTGGATGCTTGGCAACCCCTTTCAATGAAAGTGATTTTCGCCAGTCTCTGCTTAGGGCTACATTAACAGCAAACAAACCATAGAGATAGAACTTGAAACTGCTTTATTGTGTCAAGTTTCAAAGAGCTAGCACAAACCGTGTTTGATTTAGAGTTCCAAATACATGTATCCCTATAGGAGAAAACAGAGTGAAACCTAAAAATGAAAACGGTTACTGCAAACGAACGGTTTAACCTAGAAGAACGAAATTTGGTGAGCCAAGTGGTTTTGGTGTACTCATCATTACCGAAAAGAATCATCAAGATTGGGTGAAAAAATGTTGGCTGAGATTTTAGGCAACTCGTAGTTTTTTGGAAGCTTGGCAACCCCTTTCCATGAAAGTGATTTTCGCCAGTCTCTGCTTAGGGCTACATCAACAGCAAACAAAACATAGAGATAGAACTTGAAACTGCTTTATTGTGTCAAGTTTCAAAAAGCTAGCACAAACCGTGTTTGATTTAGAGTTCCAAATACATGTATCCCTATAGGAGAAAACAGAGTGAAACCTAAAAATGAAAACGGTTACTGCAAAAGAACGGTTTAACCCAGAAGAACGAAACATGGTGAGACTAGTGGTTTTGGTGTACTGATCATTACCTGAACGAATCACCAAGATTTGGTGAAAAAATGTTTGCTGAGATTTCAGGCAACTCGTAATTTTTTGGAAGATTGGAAACCCCTTTCAATGAAAGTGATTTTCGCCAGTCTCTGCTTAGGGCTACATCAACAGCAAACAAACCATAGAGATAGAACTTGAAACTGCTTTATTGTGTCAAGTTTCAAAGAGCTAGCACAATCCGTGTTTGATTTAGAGTTCCAAATACATGTATCCCTATAGGAGAAAACAGAGTGAAACCTAAAAATGAAAACGGTTACTGCAAACGAACGTTTAACCTAGAAGAACGAAATTTGGTGAGCCCAGTGGTTTTGGTGTACTGATCATTATCTGTAAGAATCATCAAGATTGGGTGAAAAAATGTGTGCTGAGATTTCAGGCAACTCGCAGTTTTTTGGAAGCTTGGCAACCCCTTTAAATCAAAGTGATTTTCGTCAGTCTCTGCTTAGGGCTACATCAACAGCAAACAAACCATAGAGAGAGAACTTGAAACTGCTTTATTGTGTCAAGTTTGAAAGAGGTAGCACAATCCGTGTTTGATTTAGAGTTCCAAATACATGTATCCCTATAGGAGAAAACAGAGTGAAACCTAAAAATGAAAACGGTTACTGCAATCGAACGGTTTAACCTAGAAGAACGAAACTTGGTAAGCCTTGTGGTTTTGTTTGACTGATCATTACCTGAAAGGATCATCAAGATTGGGTGAAAAAATGTTTGCTGAGATTTCAGGCAACTCGTAGTGTTTGGGAAGCTTGGCAACCCCTTTCATGAAAGTGATTTTCGCCAGTCTCTGCTTAGGGCTACATCAACAGCAACTAAACCATAGAGATAGAACTTGAAACTGCTTTATTGTGTCAAGTTTCAAAGAGCTAGCACAAACCGTGTTTTATTTAGAGTTCCAAATACATGTATCCCTATAGGAGAAAACAGAGTGAAACCTAAAAATGAAAACGGTTACTGCAAACGAACTTTTAACCTAGAAGAACGAAATTCGGTGAGCCAAGTGGTTTGGTGTACTGATCATTTCCTGAAAGAACCATCAAGATTGGGTGAAAAAATGTTTGCTGAGATTTAAGGCAATTCGTAGTTTTTGTAAGCTTGGCAAACCCTTTCCATGAAAATGATTTTCGCCAGTCTCTGCTTAGGCTACATCAACAGCAAACAAACCATAGAGATAGAACTTGAAACTGATTTATTGTGTCAAGTTTCAAAGTGCTAGCACAAACCGTGTTTGATTTAGAGTTCCAAATACATGTATCCCAATAGGAGAAAACAGAGTGAAACCTAAAAATGAAAACGGTTACTGCAAACGAACGGTTTAACCTAGAAGAACGAAATTTGGTGAGCCAAGTGGTTTTGGTGTACTGATCATTACCTGAAAGAATCATCAAGATTGGGTAAAAAAATGTGTTCTGAGATTTCAGGGAACTGGTATGTTTAGGGTAGCTTTTGCAAGCTTGGCATCCTCTTTAATTAAAGTGATTTTCGCCAGTCTCTGCTTAGGGCTACATCAACAGCAAACTAACCATAGAGATAGAACTTGAAACTGCTTTATTGTGTCAAGTTTCAAAGAGATAGCACAAACCGTGTTTGATTTAGAGTTCCAAATACATGTATCCCTATAGGAGAAAACAGAGTGAAACCTAAAAATGAAAACGGTTACTGCAAACGAACGGTTTAACCTAGAAAAACGAAACTTGGTGAGCCTAGTGGTTTTGGTGTACTGATCATTACCTGAAAGAACCATCAAGATTGGGTGAAAAAATGTTTGCTGAGATTTCTGGCAACTCGTAGTTTTTTGGAAGCTTGGCAAACCCTTTCCATGAAAATGATTTTCGCCAGTCTATGCTTAGGGCTACATCAACAGCAAACAAACCATAGAGATAGAACTTGAAACTGATTTATTGTGTCAAGTTTCAAAGTGCTAGCACAAACCGTGTTTGATTTAGAGTTCCAAATACATGTATCCCTATAGGAGAAAACAGAGTGAAACCTAAAAATGAAAACGGTTACTGCAAACGAACGGTTTAACCTAGAAGAACGAAATTTGGTGAGCCAAGTGGTTTGGTGTACTGATCATTACCTGAAAGAATCATCAAGATTGGGGTAAAAAAATGTGTGCTGAGATTTCAGAGAACTGGTAGTTTTTTGGAAGCTTCGCATTACCTTTAAATGAAAGTGATTTTCGCCAGTCTCTACTTAGGGCTACATCAACAGAAAACAAACCATAGAGAGAGAACTTGAAACTGCTTTATTGTGTCAAGTTTCAAAGAGCTAGAACTAACCGTGTTTGATTTAGAGTTCCAAATACATGTATCCCTATAGGAGAAAACAGAGTGAAACCTAAAAAATGAAAACGGTTACTGCAAACGAACTGTTTAACCTAGAAGAAGAAATTTGGTGAGCCAAGTGGTTTTGGTATACTGATCATTACCTTAAAGAATCATCAAGATTGGGTGAAAAAACGTTTGCTGAGATTCAGGCAACACGTAGTTTTTTGGAAGCTTGGCAACCCTTCAAATTAAAGTGATTTTCGCCAGTCTCTGCTTAGGGCTACAACAACAGCAAACAAATCGTAGAGATAGAACTTGAAACTGCTTTATTGTGTCAAGTTTCAAAGAACTAGCACAAACCGTGTTTGATTTAGAGTTCCAAATACATGTATACCTATAGGAGAAAACAGAGTGAAACCTAAAAATGAAACCGGTTACTGCAAACGAACGGTTTAACCTAGAAAAACGAAACTTGGTGAGCCTAGTGGTTTTGGTGTACTGATCATTACCTGAAAGAACCATCAAGATTGGGTGAAAAAATGTTTGCTGAGATTTTCTGGCAACTCGTAGTTTTTTGGAAGCTTGGCAAACCCTTTCCATGAAAATGATTTTCGCCAGTCTATGCTTAGGGCTACATCAACAGCAAACAAACCATAGAGATAGAACTTGAAACTGATTTATTGTGTCAAGTTTCAAAGAGCTAGCACAAACCGTGTTTGATTTAGAGTTCCAAATATATGTATCTTTAGAGGAGAAAACAGAGTGAAACCTAAAAATCAAAATGCTTACTGCAAATGAACGGTTTAACCTAGAAGAACGAAATTTGGTGAGCCAAGTGGTTTTGGTGTACTGATCATTACCTGAAAGAATCATCAAGATTGGGTAAAAAAATGTGTGCTGAGATTTCAGAGAACTGGTAGTTTTTTGGAAGCTTCGCATTACCTTTAAATGAAAGTGATTTTCGCCAGTCTCTACTTAGGGCTACATCAACAGAAAACAAACCATAGAGAGAGGATCTTGAAACTGCTTTATTGTGTCAAGTTTCAAAGAGCTAGAACTAACCGTGTTTGATTTAGAGTTCCAAATACATGTATCCCTATAGGAGAAAACAGAGTGAAACCTAAAAATGAAAACGGTTACTGCAAACGAACTGTTTAACCTAGAAGAAAGAAATTTGGTGAGCCAAGTGGTTTTGGTATACTGATCATTACCTTAAAGAATCATCAAGATTGGGTGAAAAAACGTTTGCTGAGATTTCAGGCAACACGTAGTTTTTTGGAAGCTTGGCAACCCCTTCAAATTAAAGTGATTTTCGCCAGTCTCTGCTTAGGGCTACAACAACAGCAAACAAATCGTAGAGATAGAACTTGAAACTGCTTTATTGTGTCAAGTTTCAAAGAACTAGCACAAACCGTGTTTGATTTAGAGTTCCAAATACATGTATACCTATAGGAGAAAACAGAGTGAAACCTAAAAATGAAACCGGTTACTGCAAACGAACGGTTTAACCTAGAAAAACGAAACTTGGTGAGCCTAGTGGTTTTGGTGTACTGATCATTACCTGAAAGAACCATCAAGATTGGGTGAAAAAATGTTTGCTGAGATTTCTGGCAACTCGTAGTTTTTTGGAAGCTTGGCAAACCCTTTCCATGAAAATGATTTTCGCCAGTCTATGCTTAGGGCTACATCAACAGCAAACAAACCATAGAGATAGAACTTGAAACTGATTTATTGTGTCAAGTTTCAAAGAGCTAGCACAAACCGTGTTTGATTTAGAGTTCCAAATACATGTATCCATATAGGAGAAAACAGAGTGAAACCTAAAAATGAAAACGCTTACTGCAAATGAACGGTTTAACCTAGAAGAACGAAATTTGGTGAGCCAAGTGCTTTTGGTGTACTGATCATTACCTTAAAGAATCATCAAGATTGGGTAAAAAAATGTGTGCTGAGATTTCAGAGAACTGGTAGTTTTTTGGAAGCTTCGCATTACCTTTAAATGAAAGTGATTTTCGCCAGTCTCTACTTAGGGCTACATCAACAGAAAACAAACCATAGAGAGAGAACTTGAAACTGCTTTATTGTGTCAAGTTTCAAAGAGCTAGCACAAACCGTGTTTGATTTAGAGTTCCAAATACATGTATCCCTATAGGAGAAAACAGAGTGAAACCTAAAAATGAAAACGGTTACTGCAAACGAACGGTTTAACCTAGAAGAAAGAAATTTGGTGAGCCAAGTGGTTTTGGTATACTGATCATTACCTTAAAGAATCATCAAGATTGGGTGAAAAAACGTTTGCTGAGATTTCAGGCAACACGTAGTTTTTTGGAAGCTTGGCAACCCCTTCAAATTAAAGTGATTTTCGCCAGTCTCTGCTTAGGGCTACAACAACAGCAAACAAATCGTAGAGATAGAACTTGAAACTGCTTTATTGTGTCAAGTTTCAAAGAACTAGCACAAACCGTGTTTGATTTAGAGTTCCAAATACATGTATACCTATAGGAGAAAACAGAGTGAAACCTAAAAATGAAACCGGTTACTGCAAACGAACGGTTTAACCTAGAAAAACGAAACTTGGTGAGCCTAGTGGTTTTGGTGTACTGATCATTACCTGAAAGAACCATCAAGATTGGGTGAAAAAATGTTTGCTGAGATTTCTGGCAACTCGTAGTTTTTTGGAAGCTTGGCAAACCCTTTCCATGAAAATGATTTTCGCCAGTCTATGCTTAGGGCTACATCAACAGCAAACAAACCATAGAGATAGAACTTGAAACTGATTTATTGTGTCAAGTTTTCAAAGAGCTAGCACAAACCGTGTTTGATTTAGAGTTCCAAATATATGTATCTTTAGAGGAGAAAACAGAGTGAAACCTAAAAATCAAAATGCTTACTGCAAATGAACGGTTTAACCTAGAAGAACGAAATTTGGTGAGCCAAGTGGTTTTGGTGTACTGATCATTACCTGAAAGAATCATCAAGATTGGGTAAAAAAATGTGTGCTGAGATTTCAGAGAACTGGTAGTTTTTGGAAGCTTCGCATTACCTTTAAATGAAAGTGATTTTCGCCAGTCTCTACTTAGGGCTACATCAACAGAAAACAAACCATAGAGAGAGATCTTGAAACTGCTTTATTGTGTCAAGTTTCAAAGAGCTAGAACTAACCGTGTTTGATTTAGAGTTCCAAATACATGTATCCCTATAGGAGAAAACAGAGTGAAACCTAAAAATGAAAACGGTTACTGCAAACGAACTGTTTAACCTAGAAGAAAGAAATTTGGTGAGCCAAGTGGTTTTGGTATACTGATCATTACCTTAAAGAATCATCAAGATTGGGTGAAAAAACGTTTGCTGAGATTTCAGGCAACACGTAGTTTTTTGGAAGCTTGGCAACCCCTTCAAATTAAAGTGATTTTCGCCAGTCTCTGCTTAGGGCTACAACAACAGCAAACAAATCGTAGAGATAGAACTTGAAACTGCTTTATTGTGTCAAGTTTCAAAGAACTAGCACAAACCGTGTTTGATTTAGAGTTCCAAATACATGTATACCTATAGGGAGAAAACAGAGTGAAACCTAAAAATGAAACCGGTTACTGCAAACGAACGGTTTAACCTAGAAAAACGAAACTTGGTGAGCCTAGTGGTTTTGGTGTACTGATCTTACCTGAAAGAACCATCAAGATTGGGTGAAAAAATGTTTGCTGAGATTTCTGGCAACTCGTAGTTTTTTGGAAGCTTGGCAAACCTTTCCATGAAAATGATTTTCGCCAGTCTATGCTTAGGGCTACATCAACAGCAAACAAACCATAGAGATAGAACTTGAAACTGATTTATTGTGTCAAGTTTCAAAGAGCTAGCACAAACCGTGTTTGATTTAGAGTTCCAAATACATGTATCCATATAGGAGAAAACAGAGTGAAACCTAAAAATGAAAACGCTTACTGCAAATGAACGGTTTAACCTAGAGAACGAAATTTGGTGAGCCAAGTGCTTTTGGTGTACTGATCATTACCTTAAAGAATCATCAAGATTGGGTAAAAAAATGTGTGCTGAGATTTCAGAGAACTGGTAGTTTTTTGGAAGCTTCGCATTACCTTTAAATGCAAGTGATTTTCGCCAGTCTCTACTTAGGGCTACATCAACAGAAAACAAACCATAGAGAGAGAACTTGAAACTGCTTTATTGTGTCAAGTTTCAAAGAGCTAGCACAAACCGTGTTTGATTTAGAGTTCCAAATACATGTATCCCTATAGGAGAAAACAGAGTGAAACCTAAAAATGAAAACGGTTACTGCAAACGAACGGTTTAACCTAGAAGAAAGAAATTTGGTGAGCCAAGTGGTTTTGGTATACTGATCATTACCTTAAAAGATCATCAAGATTGGGTGAAAAAATGTTTGCTGAGATTTCAGGCAACACGTAGTTTTTTGGAAGCTTGGCAACCCCTTCAAATTAAAGTGATTTTCGCCAGTCTCTGCTTAGGATACAACAACAGCAAACAAACCGTAGAGATAGAACTTGAAACTGCTTTATTGTGTCAAGTTTCAAAGACTAGCACAAACCGTGTTTGATTTAGAGTTCCAAATACATGTATACCTATAGGAGAAAACAGTGTGAAACTAAAAATGAAAACGGTTACAGCAAACGAACAGGTTTAACCTAGAAGAACGAAATTTGGTGACCCAAGTGGTTTTGGTGTACTGATCATTAACTGAAAGAATCATCAAGATTGGGTGAAAAAATGTTGGCTGAGATTTCAGGCAACTCGTAATTTTTTGGAAGCTTGGCAACCCCTTTCCATGAAAGAGATTTTCCTCAGTCTCTGCTTAGGGCTACATCAACAGCAAACAAACCATAGAGATAGAACTTGAAACTGTTTTATTGTATCAAGTTTCAAAGAGCTAGCACAAACCGTGTTTGATTTAGAGTTCCAAATACATGTATCCCTATAGGAGAAAACAGAGTGAAACCTAAAAATGAAAACGGTTACTGCAAATGAACGGTTTAACCTAGAAGAACGAAATTTGGTGAGCCAAGTGGTTTTGGTATACTGATCATTACCTGAAAGAATCATCAAGATTGGGTGAAAAATGTTTGCTGAGATTTCAGGCAACTCGTAGTTTTTGGAAGCTTGGCAACCCCTTTCCATGAAAGTGATTTCGCCAGTCTCTGCTTAGGGCTACATCAACAGCAAACAAACCATAGAGATAGAATTTGAAACTGCTTTATTGTGTCAAGTTCCAAAGAGCTACCACAAACCGTGTTTGATTTACAGTTCCAAATACATGTATCCCTATAAGAGAAAACAGAGTGAAACCTAAAAATGAAAACAGTTACTGCAAACGAACGGTTTAACCTAGAAGAACGAAATTTTGGTGAGCCAAGTGGTTTTGGTGTACTGATCATTACCTGAAAGAATCATCAAGATTGGGTAAAAAAATGTTTGCTGAGATTTCAGGCAACTGGTAGTTTTTTGGAAGCTTGGCAACCCCTTTAAATGAAAGTGATTTTCGCCAGTCTCTGCTTAGGGCTACATCAACAGCAAACAAACCATAGTGATAGAACTTGAAACGGCTTTATTATGTCAATTGCAAAGAGCTAGCACAAACCGTGTTTGATTTAGAGTTCCAAATACATGTATCCCTATAGGAGAAAAACAGAGTGAAACCTAAAAATGAAAACGGTTACTGCAAACCGAACGGTTTAACCTAGAAGAACAAAACTTGGTGAACCTAGTGGTTTTGGTGTACTGATCATTACCTGAAAGAATCATCAGTATTGGGTGAAAAAATGTTTGCTGTGATTTCAGGCAACTTGTAGTTTTTTGAAAGCTGGCAACCCCTTTCCATGAAAACGATTTTCGCCAGTCTCTGCTTAGGGCTACATCAACAGCAAACAAACCATAGAGATAGAACTTGAAACTGCTTTATTGTGTCAAGTTTCAAAGAGGTAGCACAAACCGAGTTTGATTTAGAGTTCCAAATACATGTATCTCTATAGGAGAAAACAGAGTGAAACTTAAAAATGAAAACGGTTACTGCAAACGAACGGTTCAAACTAGAAGACGAAACTTGGTGAGCCTAGTGGTTTTGGTGTACTGATCATTACCTGAAAGAATCATCAAGATTGGGTGAAAAAATGTTGACTGAGATTTCAGGCAACTCGCAGTTTTTTGGAAGCTTGGCAACCCCTTTCCATGAAAGTGATTTTCGCCAGTCTCTGCTTAGGGCTACATCAACAGTAAACAAACCATCGAGATAGAACTTGAAACTGCTTTATTGTGTCAAGTTTCAAAGAACTAGCACAAACCGTGTTTGATTTAGAGTTCCAAATACATGTATCCCTATAGGAGAAAACAGAGTGAAACCTAAAATGAAAACGGTTACTGCAAACGAACGGTTTAACCTAGAAGAACGAAATTTGGTGAGCCAAGTGGTTTTGGTGTACTGATCATTACCTGAAAGAATCATCAAGATTGGGTGAAAAAATGTTGGCTGAGATTTCAGGCAACTCGTACTTTTTTGGAAGCTTGGCAACCCCTTTTCCATGAAAGAGATTTTCGCCTGTCTCTGCTTAGGGCTACATCAACAGCAATCAAACCATAGAGATAGAACTTGAAACTGCTTTATTGTGTCAAGTTTCAAAGAGCTAGCACAAACCGTGTTTGATTTAGAGTTCCAAATACATGTATCCCTATAGGAGAAAACAGAGTGAAACCTAAAAATGAAAACGGTTACTGCAAACGAACGGTTTAACCTAGAAAAACGAAATTTGGTGAGCCAAGTGGTTTTGGTGTACTGATCATTACCTGAAAGAATCATCAAGATTGAGTGAAAAAATGTTGGCTGAGATTTCAGAAACTCGAAGTTTTTTGGAAGCTTGGCAACCCTTTTCCATCCAAGTGATTTCGCCAGTCTCTGCTAAGGGCTACATCAACAGCAAACAAACCATAGAGATAGAACTTGAAACTGCTTTATTGTGTCAAGTTTCAAAGAGCTAGCACAAACCGTGTGTGATTTAGAGTTCCAAATACATGTATCCCTATAGAGAAAACAGAGTGAAACCTAAAAATGAAAACGGTTACTGCAAACGAACGGTTTAACCTAGAAGAACGAAATTTGGTGACCCAAGCGGTTTTGGTGTACTGATAATTACCTGACAGAATCATCAAGATTGGGTGAAAAAATGTTTGCTGAGATTTCAGGCAACACGTAATTTTTTGGAAGCTTGGGAACCCCTTTCCATGAAAGTGATTTTCGCCAGTCTCTGCTTAGGGCTACATCAACAGCAAACAAACCACAGTGAAAGAACATGAAACTGCTTTATTGTATCAAGTTTGAAAGAGCTAGCACAAACCGTGTTTCATTTAGAGTTCCAAATACAAGTATCCCTATAAGAGAAAACAGAGTGAAACCTAAAAATGAAAACGGTTACTGCAAACGAACAGTTTAATCTAGAAGAACGAAATTTGGTGAGCCAAGTGGTTTTGGTGTACTGATCATTACCTGAAAGAATCATCAAAATTGGGTGAAAAAATGTTGGCTGAGATTTCAGGCAACTCGAACTTTTTTAGAAGCTTGGCAACCCCTTTCCATGCAAGTGATTTTCGCCAGTCTCTGCTTATGGCTACATAAACAGCAAACAAACCATAGAGATAGAACTTGAAACTGCTTTATTGTGTCACGTTTCAAAGAGCTAGCACAAACCGTGTTTGATTTAGAGTTCCAAATACTTGTATCCCTATAGGAGAAAACAGAGTGAAAACCTAAAAATGAAACCGGTTACTGCAAACGAACGGTTTAACCTAGAAGAACATAATTTTGTCAGCCAAGTGGTTTTGGTGTACTGATCATTACCTGAAAGAATCATCAAGATTGGGCAAGAAAATGTTTGCTGAGATTTCAGGCAACTCGTAGTTTTTTGGACTCTTGGCAACCCCTTTCAATGAAAGTGATGTTCGCCAGTCTCTGCTTATGGCTACATCAACAGCAAACAAACCATAGAGATAGAACTTGAAACTGCTTTATTGTGTCAAGTTTCAAACAGCTAGCACAAACTGTGTTTAATTTAGAGTTCCAAATACATGTATCCCTATAGGAGAAAACAGTGTGAAACCTAAAAATGAAAACGGTTACTGCAACCGAACGGTTTAACCTAGAAAACTAAATTGGTGAGCCAAGTGGTTTTGGTGTACTCATCATTACCTGAAACAATCATCAAGATTAGGTGAAAAAATGTTGGCTGAGATTTCAGGCAACTGGTAGTTTTTTGGAAGCTTCGCAACCCCTTCCATGAAAGTGATTTTCGCCAGTCTGCTTAGGGCTACATCAACAGCGAACAAACATTAGAGATAGAACTTGAAACTGCTTTATTGTGTCAAGTTTCAAAGAGCTAGCACAAACCGTGTTTGATTTAGAGTTCCAAATACATGTATCCAGATAGGAGAAACAGAGTGAAACCTAAAAATGAAAACGGTTACTGCAAACGAACGGTTAAACCTAGAATTACGAAACTTGGTGAGCCTAGTGGTTTTGGTGTACTCATCATTACCTGAAAAAATCATCAAGATTGGGTGAAAAAATGTTTGCTGAGATTTCAGGCAACTCGTAGTTTTTTGAAGCTTGGCAACCCTTTCCATGAAAGTGATTTTCGCCAGTCTCTGCTTAGGGCTACATCAACAGCAAACAAACCATAGAGATAGAACTTGAATCTGCTTTACTGTGTCAAGTTTCAAAGAGCTAGCACAAACCGTGTTTGATTTAGAGTTCCAAATATATGTATCCCTAGAGGAGAAAACAGAGTGAAACCTAAAAATGAAAACGGTTACTGCAAACGAACTGTGCAACCTAGAAGAAGGAAACTTGGTGAGCCTAATGGTTTTCGTGTACTGATCATTACCTGAAAGAATCATCAAGATTGGGTGAAAAAAATGTTTGCTGATATTTCAGGCAACTCGTAGTTTTTTGGAAGCTTGGCAACCCCTTTCCATGAAAGTGATTTTCGCCAGTCTCTCCTTAGGGCTACATCAACAACAAACAAACCATAGAGATAGAACTTGAAACTACTTTATTGTGTCAACTTTCAAAGAGCTAGCACAACCGTGTTCGATTTAGAGTTCCAAATATATGTATCCCTATAGGAGAAAACAGAGTGAAACATAAAAATGGAAACGGTTACTGCAAACGAACGGTTTAACCTAGAAGAACGAAATTTGGTGAGCCAAGTGGTTTTGGTGTACTCATCATTACCTGAAAGGATCATCAAGATTGGGTGAAAAAATGTTTGCTGAGATTTCAGGCAACTGGTAGTTTTTTGGAAGCTTGGCAACCCCTTTCCATGAAAGAGATTTTCGCCAGTCTCTGCTTAGGGCTACAATAAACAGCAAACAAACCATAGAGAAAGAACTTGAATCTGCTTTATTGTGTCAAGTTTCAAAGAGCTAGCACAAACCGTGTTTGATTTAGAGTTCCAAATACATGTATCTTTAGAGGAGAAAACAGAGTGAAACCTAAAAATGAAAACGATTACTGCAAACGAAGGGTTTAACTTAGAAGAACGAAATTGGGTGAGCCAAGTGGTTTTGGTGTACTCATCATTACCTGAAAGAATCATCAAGATTGAGTGAAAAAATGTGTGCTGATATTTCAGGCAACTCCTAGTTTTTGGAAGCTTGGCAACCCTTTCCATGGAAGTGATTTTCGCCAGTCTCTGCTTAGGGCTACATTAATAGCAAACAAACCATAGAGATAGAACTTGAAACGCTTTATTGTGTCACGTTTCAATGAGCTAGCACAAACCATGTTTGATTTAGAGTTCCAAATACTTGTATCCCTATAGGAGAAAACAGAGTAAAACATAAAAATGAAACCGGTTACTGCAAACGAACGGTTTAACCTAGAAGAACATAATTTGGTCAGCCAAGTGGTTTTGGTGTACTGATCATTACCTGAAAGAATCATCAAGATTGGGCGATAAAATGTTTGCTGTGATTTCAGGCAACTCGTAGTTTTTTGGTCTCTTGGCAACCCCTTTCAATGAAAGTGATTTTCGCCAGTCTCTGCTTATGGCTACATCAACAGCAAACAAACCATAGAGATAGAACTTGAAACTGCTTTATTGTGTCAAGTTTCAAAGAGCTAGTACAAACTGTGTTTAATTTAGAGTTCCAAATACATGTATCCCTATAGGAGAAAACAATGTGAAACCGAAAAATGAAAACGGTTACTGCAACCGAACGGTTTAACCTAGAAGAACGAAATTTGGTGAGCCAAGTGGTTTTGGTGTACTCATCATTACCTGAAAAAATCATCAAGATTGGGTGAAAAAATGTTTGCTGGGATTTCAGGCAACTCGTAGTTTTTTGGAAGCTTGGCAACCCCTTTCCATGAAAGTGATTTTCGCCAGTCTCTGCTTAGGGCTACATCAACAGCAAACAAACCATAGAGATGGAACTTGAATCTTCTTTATTGTGTCAAGTTTCAAAGAGCTAGCACAAACCGTGTTTGATTTAGAGTTCCAAATACATGTATCCCTAGAGGAGAAAACAGAGTGAAACCTAAAAATGAAAACGGTTACTGCAAACGAACGGTGTAACCTAGAAGAAGGAAACTTGGTGAGCCTAGTGGTTTTCGTGTACTGATCATTACCTGAAAGAATCATCAAGATTGGGTGAAAAAAATGTTTGCTGATATTTCAGGCAACTCGTAGTTTTTTGGAAGCTTGGCAACCCCTTTCCATGAAAGTGATTTTCGCCAGTCTCTCCTTAGGGCTACATCAACAACAAACAAACCATAGAGATAGAACTTGAAACTCCTTTATTGTGTCAACTTTCAAAGAGCTAGCACAAACCGTGTTCGATTTAGAGTTCCAAATATATGTATCCCTATAGGAGAAAACAGAGTGAAACATAAAAATGGAAACGGTTACTGCAAACGAACGGTTTAACCTAGAAGAACGAAATTTGGTGAGCCAAGTGGTTTTGGTGTACTCATCATTACCTGAAAGGATAATCAAGATTGGGTGAAAAAATGTTTGCTGAGATTTCAGGCAACTCGTAGTTTTTTGGAAGCTTGGCAACCCCTTTCCATGAAAGAGATTTTCGCCAGTCTCTGCTTAGGGCTACATAAACAGCAAACAAACCATAGAGATAGAACTTGAATCTGCTTTATTGTGTCAAGTTTCAAAGAGCTAGCACAAACCGTGTTTGATTTAGAGTTCCAAATACATGTATCTTTAGAGGAGAAAACAGAGTGAAACCTAAAAATGAAAACGGTTACTGCAAACGAATGGTTTAACCTACAAAAACGAAATTGGGTGAGCCAAGTTGTTTTGGTGTACTGATCATTACCTGAAAGAATCATCAAGATTGGGTGAAAAAATGTTTGCTGAGATTTCAGGCAACTCGAAGTTTTTTGGAAGCTTGACAACCACTTTCAATAAAAGTGATTTTCGCCAGTCTCTGCTTAGGGCTACATCAACAGCAAACAAACCATAAAGATAGAACATGAAACTGCTTTATTGTGTCAACTTTCAAAGAGCTAGCACAAACCGTGTGTCATTTAGAGTTCCAAATACATGTATCCCTATAGGAGAAAACAGAGTGAAACCTAAAAATGAAAACGGTTACTGCAAACGAACGGTTTAACATAGAATAACGAAATTTGGTGAGACAAGTGGTTTTGGTGTACTCTTCATTACTTGAAAGATACATCAAGAATGGGTGAGAAAATCTTTGCTGAGATTTCAGGCAACTCGTATTTTTTTGGAAGCTTGGCAACCCCTTTCCATGAAAGTGATTTTCGCCAGTCTCTGCTTAGGGCTACATCAACAGCAAACAAACCATAGAGATAGAACTGGAAACTGCTTTATTGTGTCAAGTTTCAAAGAGCTAGCACAAACTGTGTTTGATTTAGAGTTCCAAATACTTGAATCCCTATAAGAGAAAACAGAGTGAAACCTAAAAATGAAAACGGTTACTGCAAACGAACGGTTTAACCTGGAAGAACGAAACTTGGTGAGCCAAGTGGTTCCGGTGTACTGATCATTACCTGAAAGAATCATCAAGATTGGTTGAAAAAATGTTGGCTGAGATTTCAGGCAACTCGTAGTTTTTTGGAAGCTTGGCAACCCCTTTCCATGAAAGTGATTTTCGCCAGTCTCTGCTTAGGGCTACATCAGCAGCAAACAAGCCATAGAGATAGAACTTGAAACTACTTTATTGTGTCAACTTTCAAAGAGCTAGCACAAACCGTGTTTGATTTAGAGTTCCAAATACATGTATCCCTATAGGAGAAAGCAGATTGAAACCTAAAAATGAAAACGGTTACTGCAATCGAACGGTTTAACCTAGAAGAACGAAATTTGGTTGGCCAAGTGGTTTTGGTGTACTCATCATTACCTGAAAGAATCATCAAGATTAGGTAAAAAAATGTTGGCTGAGATTTCAGGCAACTGGTAGTTTTTTGGAAGCTTGGCAACCCCTTTCTATGAAAGTGATTTTCGCCAGTCTCTTCTTAGGGCTACATCAACAGCGAACAAACATTAGAGATAGAACTTGAAACTGCTTTATTGTGTCAAGTTTCAAAGAGTTAGCACAAACCGTGTTTGATTTAGAGTTCCAAATACATCTATCCCTATAGGAGAAAACAGAGTGAAATCTAAAAATGAAAACGGTTACTGCAAAAGATTGGTTTAACCTAGTAGAACGAAATTTGGTGAGCCAAGTGGTTTTGGTGTACTGATCATTACCTGAAAGAATCATCAAGATTGGGTGAAAAAATGTTTGCTGCGATTTCAGGCAACTCGTAGTTTTTTGGAAGCTTGGAAACCCCTTTCCATGAAAGTGATTTTCGCCAGTCTCTGCTTAGGGCTACATCAACAGCAAACAAACCATACAATTAGAACATGAAAATGCTTTGTTGTGTCAAGTTTCAAAGAGCTAGCACAAACCGTGTTTGATTTAGAGTTCCAAATACATGTATCCGTATAGGAGAAAACAGAGTGAAACCTAAAAATGAAAACGGTTACTGCAAACGAACGGTTTAACCTAGAAGAACAAAATTTGGTGAGCCAAGTGGTTTTGGTGTACTGATCATTAACTGAAAGAATCATCAAGATTGGGTGAAAAAATGTTTGCTGAGATTTCAGGCAACTCGTAGTTTTATGGAAGCTTGGCAACCCCTTAACATGAAAGTGATTTTTGCCAGTCTCTGCTTAGGGCTACATCAACAGCAAACAAGCCATAGAGATAGAACTTGAATCTGCTTTATTGTGTCACGTTGCAAAGAGCTAGCACAAACCGTGTTTGATTTATAGTTCCAAATACATGTATCCCTATAGGAAAAAACAGAGTGAAACCTGAAAATGAAAACGATTACTGCAAATGAAAGGTTTAACCTAGAAAAACGAAATTGGGTGAGCCAAGTGGTTTTGGTGTACTGATCATTACCTGAAAGAATCATCAAGATTGGGTGAAAAAATGTTTGCTGAGATTTCAGGCAACTCGAAGTTTTTTGGAAGCTTGGCAACCACTTTCCATAAAAGTGATTTTCGCCAGTCTCTGCTTAGGGCTACATCAACAGCAAACAAACCATAGAGATAGAACTTGAAACTGCTTTATTGTGTCAAGTTTCAAAGAGCTAGCACAAACCGTGTTTGATTTAGAGTTCCAAATACATGTATCCCTATAGGAGAAAACAGAGTGAAACCTAAAAATGAAAACGGTTACTGCAAACGAACGGTTTAACCTAGAAGAACGAAACTTGGTGAACCTATTGGTTTTGGTGTACTGATCATTACCTGAAAGAATCATCAGTATTGGGTGAAAAAATGTTTGCTGAGATTTCAGGCAACTTGTAGTTTTTTGAAAGCTGGCAACCCCTTTCCATGAAAACGATTTTCGCCAGTCTCTGCTTATGGCTACATCAACAGCAAACAAACCATAGAGATAGAACTTGAAACTGCTTTATTGTGTCAAGTTTCAAAGAGGTAGCACAAACCGAGTTTGATTTAGAGTTCCAAATACATGTATCTCTATAGGAGAAAACAGAGTGAAACTTAAAAATGAAAACGGTTACTGCAAACGAACGGTTCAAACTAGAAGAACGAAACTTGGTGAGCCTAGTGGTTTTGGTGTACTGATCATTACCTGAAAGAATCATCAAGATTGGGTGAAAAAATGTTGACTGAGATTTCAGGCAACTAGCAGTTTTTTGGAAGCTTGGCAACCCCTTTCCATGAAAGTGATTTTCGCCAGTCTCTGCTTAGGGCTACATCAACAGTAAACAAACCATAGAGATAGAACTGGAAACTGCTTTATTGTGTCAAGTTTCAAAGAGCTAGCACAAACTGTGTTTGATTTAGAGTTCCAAATACATGAATCCCTATAGGAGAAAACAGAGTGAAACCTAAAAATGAAAACGGTTACTGCAAACGAACGGTTTAACATAGAATAACGAAATTTGGTGAGACAAGTGGTTTTGGTGTACTCTTCATTACTTGAAAGATACATCAAGAATGGGTGAAAAAATCTTTGCTGAGATTTCAGGCAACTCGTATTTTTTTGGAAGCTTGGCAACCCCTTTCCATGAAAGTGATTTTCGCCAGTCTCTGCTTAGGGCTACATCAACAGCAAACAAACCATAGAGATAGAACTGGAAACTGCTTTATTGTGTCAAGTTTCAAAGAGCTAGCACAAACTGTGTTTGATTTAGAGTTCCAAATACATGAATCCCTATAAGAGAAAACAGAGTGAAACCTAAAAATGAAAACGGTTACTGCAAACGAACGGTTTAACCTGGAAGAACGAAACTTGGTGAGCCAAGTGGTTCCGGTGTACTGATCATTACCTGAAAGAATCATCAAGATTGGTTGAAAAAATGTTGGCTGAGATTTCAGGCAACTCGTAGTTTTTTGGAAGCTTGGCAACCCCTTTCCATGAAAGTGATTTTCGCCAGTCTCTGCTTAGGGCTACATCAGCAGCAAACAAGCCATAGAGATAGAACTTGAAACTACTTTATTGTGTCAACTTTCAAAGAGCTAGCACAAACCGTGTTTGATTTAGAGTTCCAAATACATGTATCCCTATAGGAGAAAGCAGATTGAAACCTAAAAATGAAAACGGTTACTGCAATCGAACGGTTTAACCTAGAAGAACGAAATTTGGTTGGCCAAGTGGTTTTGGTGTACTCATCATTACCTGAAAGAATCATCAAGATTAGGTGAAAAAATGTTGGCTGAGATTTCAGGCAACTGGTAGTTTTTTGGAAGCTTGGCAACCCCTTTCTATGAAAGTGATTTTCGCCAGTCTCTTCTTAGGGCTACATCAACAGCGAACAAACATTAGAGATAGAACTTGAAACTGCTTTATTGTGTCAAGTTTCAAAGAGTTAGCACAAACCGTGTTTGATTTAGAGTTCCAAATACATCTATCCCTATAGGAGAAAACAGAGTGAAATCTAAAAATGAAAACGGTTACTGCAAAAGATTGGTTTAACCTAGTAGAACGAAATTTGGTGAGCCAAGTGGTTTTGGTGTACTGATCATTACCTGAAAGAATCATCACGATTGGGTGAAAAAATGTTTGCTGCGATTTCAGGCAACTCGTAGTTTTTTGGAAGCTTGGAAACCCCTTTCCTTGAAAGTGATTTTCGCCAGTCTCTGCTTAGGGCTACATCAACAGCAAACAAACCATACAATTAGAACATGAAAATGCTTTGTTGTGTCAAGTTTCAAAGAGCTAGCACAAACCGTGTTTGATTTAGAGTTCCAAATACATGTATCCGTATAGGAGAAAACAGAGTGAAACCTAAAAATGAAAACGGTTACTGCAAACGAACGGTTTAACCTAGAAGAACAAAATTTGGTGAGCCAAGTGGTTTTGGTGTACTGATCATTAACTGAAAGAATCATCAAGATTGGGTGAAAAAATGTTTGCTGAGATTTCAGGCAACTCGTAGTTTTATGGAAGCTTGGCAACCCCTTAACATGAAAGTGATTTTTGCCAGTCTCTGCTTAGGGCTACATCAACAGCAAACAAGCCATAGAGATAGAACTTGAATCTGCTTTATTGTGTCACGTTGCAAAGAGCTAGCACAAACCGTGTTTGATTTATAGTTCCAAGTACATGTATCCCTATAGGAAAAAACAGAGTGAAACCTGAAAATGAAAACGATTACTGCAAATGAAAGGTTTAACCTAGAAAAACGAAATTGGGTGAGCCAAGTGGTTTTGGTGTACTGATCATTACCTGAAAGAATCATCAAGATTGGGTGAAAAAATGTTTGCTGAGATTTCAGGCAACTCGAAGTTTTTTGGAAGCTTGGCAACCACTTTCCATAAAAGTGATTTTCGCCAGTCTCTGCTTAGGGCTACATCAACAGCAAACAAACCATAGAGATAGAACTTGAAACTGCTTTATTGTGTCAAGTTTCAAAGAGCTAGCACAAACCGTGTTTGATTTAGAGTTCCAAATACATGTATCCCTATAGGAGAAAACAGAGTGAAACCTAAAAATGAAAACGGTTACTGCAAACGAACGGTTTAACCTAGAAGAACGAAACTTGGTGAACCTATTGGTTTTGGTGTACTGATCATTACCTGAAAGAATCATCAGTATTGGGTGAAAAAATGTTTGCTGAGATTTCAGGCAACTTGTAGTTTTTTGAAAGCTGGCAACCCCTTTCCATGAAAACGATTTTCGCCAGTCTCTGCTTATGGCTACATCAACAGCAAACAAACCATAGAGATAGAACTTGAAACTGCTTTATTGTGTCAAGTTTCAAAGAGGTAGCACAAACCGAGTTTGATTTAGAGTTCCAAATACATGTATCTCTATAGGAGAAAACAGAGTGAAACTTAAAAATGAAAACGGTTACTGCAAACGAACGGTTCAAACTAGAAGAACGAAACTTGGTGAGCCTAGTGGTTTTGGTGTACTGATCATTACCTGAAAGAATCATCAAGATTGGGTGAAAAAATGTTGACTGAGATTTCAGGCAACTAGCAGTTTTTTGGAAGCTTGGCAACCCCTTTCCATGAAAGTGATTTTCGCCAGTCTCTGCTTAGGGCTACATCAACAGTAAACAAACCATAGAGATAGAACTTGAAACTGCTTTATTGTGTCAAGTTTCAAAGAACTAGCACAAACCGTGTTTTATTTAGAGTTCCAAATACATGTATCCCAATAGGAGAAAACAGAGTGAAACCTAAAAATGAAAACGGTTACTGCAAACGAACGGTTTAACCTAGAAGAACGAAATTTGGTGAGCCAAGTGGTTTTGATGTACTGATCATTACCTGAAAGAATCATCAAGATTGGGTAAAAAAATGTGTTCTGAGATTTCAGGGAACTGGTAGTTTTTGCAAGCTTGGCATCCTCTTTAAATGAAAGTGATTTTCGCCAGTCTCTGCTTAGGGCTACATCAACAGCAAACAAACCAAAGAGATAGAACTTGAAACTGCTGTATTGTGTCAAGTTTCAAAGAGATAGCACAAACCGTGTTTGATTTAGAGTTCCAAATACATGTATCTCTATAGGAGAAAACAGAGTGAAACCTAAAAATGAAAACGGTTACTGCAAACGAACGGTTTAACCTAGAAAAACGAAACTTGGTGAGCCTAGTGGTTTTGGTGTACTGATCATTACCTGAAATAATCATCAAGATTGGGTGAAAAAATGTTTGCTGAGATTTCAGGCAACTCGTAGTTTCTGTAAGCTTGGCAAACCCTTTCCATGAAAGTGATTTTCGCCAGTCTCTGCTTAGGGCTACATCAGCAGCAAACAAACCATAGACATAGAACTTGAAACTGATTTATTTTGTCAAGTTTCAAAGTGCTAGCACAAACCGTGTTTGATTTAGAGTTCCAAATACATGTATCCCTATAGGAGAAAACAGAGTGAAACCTAAAAATGAAAACGGTTACTGCAAATGAACGGTTTAACCTAGAAGAACGAAATTTGGTGAGCCAAGTGGTTTTGGTGTACTGATCATTACCTGAAAGAATCATCAAGATTGGGTAAAAAAATGTGTTCTGAGATTTCAGGGAACTGGTAGTTTTTGCAAGCTTGGCATCCTCTTTAAATTAAAGTGATTTTCGCCAGTCTCTGCTTAGGGCTACATCAACAGCAAACAAACCATAGAGATAGAACTTGAAACTGCTTTATTGTGTCAAGTTTCAAAGAGATAGCACAAACCGTGTTTGATTTAGAGTTCCAAATACATGTATCCCTATAGGAGAAAACAGAATGAAACCTAAAAATGAAAACGGTTACTGCAAACGAACGGTTTAACCTAGAAAAACGAAACTTGGTGAGCCTAGTGGTTTTGGTGTACTGATCATTACCTGAAAGAACCATCAAGATTGGGTGAAAAAATGTTTGCTGAGATTTCTGGCAACTCGTAGTTTTTTGGAAGCTTGGCAAACCCTTTCCATGAAAATGATTTTCGCCAGTCTATGCTTAGGGCTACATCAACAGCAAACAAACCATAGAGATAGAACTTGAAACTGATTTATTGTGTCAAGTTTCAAAGAGCTAGCACAAACCGTGTTTGATTTAGAGTTCCAAATACATGTATCCATATAGGAGAAAACAGAGTGAAACCTAAAAATGAAAACGCTTACTGCAAATGAACGGTTTAACCTAGAAGAACGAAATTTGGTGAGCCAAGTGGTTTTGGTGTACTGATCATTACCTGAAAGAATCATCAAGATTGGGTAAAAAAATGTGTGCTGAGATTTTAGAGAACTGGTAGTTTTTTGGAGCTTCGCATTACCTTTAAATGAAAGTGATTTTCGCCAGTCTCTACTTAGGGCTACATCAACAGAAAACAAACCATAGAGAGAGAACTTGAAACTGCTTTATTGTGTCAAGTTTCAAAGAGCTAGAACAAACCGTGTTTGATTTAGAGTTCCAAATACATGTATCCCTATAGGAGAAAACAGAGTGAAACCTAAAAATGAAAACGGTTACTGCAAACGAACGGTTTAACCTAGAAGAAAGAAATTTGGTGAGCCAAGTGGTTTTGGTATACTGATCATTACCTTAAAGAATCATCAAGATTGGGTGAAAAAATGTTTGCTGAGATTTCAGGCAACACGTAGTTTTTTGGAAGCTTGGCAACCCCTTCAATTTAAAGTGATATTCGCCAGTCTCTGCTTAGGGCTACAACAACAGCAAACAAACCGTAGAGATAGAACTTGAAACTACTTTATTGTGTCAACTTTCAAAGAGCTAGCACAAACCGTGTTTGATTTAGAGGTCCAAATACATGTATACCTATAGGAGAAAACAGAGTGAAACCTAAAAATGAAACCGGTTACTGCAAACGAACGGTTTAACCTAGAAAAACGAAACTTGGTGAGCCTAGTGGTTTTGGTGTACTGATCATTACCTGAAAGAACCATCAAGATTGGGTGAAAAAATGTTTGCTGAGATTTCTGGCAACTCGTAGTTTTTTGGAAGCTTGGCAAACCCTTTCCATGAAAATGATTTTCGCCAGTCTATGCTTAGGGCTACATCAACAGCAAACAAACCATAGAGATAGAACTTGAAACTGATTTATTGTGTCAAGTTTCAAAGAGCTAGCACAAACCGTGTTTGATTTAGAGTTCCAAATACATGTATCCATATAGGAGAAAACAGAGTGAAACCTAAAAATGAAAACGCTTACTGCAAATGAACGGTTTAACCTAGAAGAACGAAATTTGGTGAGCCAAGTGGTTTTGGTGTACTGATCATTACCTGAAAGAATCATCAAGATTGGGTAAAAAAATGTGTGCTGAGATTTCAGAGAACTGGTAGTTTTTTGGAAGCTTCGCATTACCTTTAAATGAAAGTGATTTTCGCCAGTCTCTACTTAGGGCTACATCAACAGAAAACAAACCATAGAGAGAGAACTTGAAACTGCTTTATTGTGTCAAGTTTCAAAGAGCTAGCACAAACCGTGTTTGATTTAGAGTTTCAAATACATGTATCCCTATAGGAGAAAACAGAGTGAAACCTAAAAATGAAAACGGTTACTGCAAACGAACGGTTTAACCTAGAAGAAAGAAATTTGATGAGCCAAGTGGTTTTGGTATACTGATCATTACCTTAAAGAATCATCAAGATTGGGTGAAAAAAATGTTTGCTGAGATTTCAGGCAACACGTAGTTTTTTGGAAGCTTGGCAACCCCTTCAAATTAAAGTGATTTTCGCCAGTCTCTGCTTAGGGATACAACAACAGCAAACAAACCGTAGAGATAGAACTTGAAACTGCTTTATTGTGTCAAGTTTCAAAGAACTAGCACAAACCGTGTTTGATTTAGAGTTCCAAATACATGTATACCTATAGGAGAAAACAGTGTGAAACCTAAAAATGAAAACGGTTACAGCAAAAGAACAGTTTAACCTAGAAGAACGAAATTTGGTGAGCCAAGTGGTTTTGGTGTACTGATCATTAACTGAAAGAATCATCAAGATTGGGTGAAAAAATGTTGGCTGAGATTTCAGGCAACTCGTAGTTTTTTGGAAGCTTGGCAACCCCTTTCCATGAAAGAGATTTTCGCCAGTCTCTGCTTAGGGCTACATCAACAGCAAACAAACCATAGAGATAGAACTTGAAACTCTTTTATTGTATCAAGTTTCAAAGAGCTAGCACAAACCGTGTTTGATTTAGAGTTCCAAATACATGTATCCCTAAAGGAGAAAACAGAGTGAAACCTAAAAATGAAAACGGTTACTGCAAATGAACGGTTTAACCTAGAAGAACGAAATTTGGTGAGCCAAGTGGTTTTGGTATACTGATCATTACCTGAAAGAATCATCAAGATTGGGTGAAAAAATGTTGGCTGAGATTTCAGGCAACTCGTAGTTTTTTGGAAGCTTGGCAACCCCTTTCCATGAAAGTGATTTTCGCCAGTCTCTTCTTAGGGCTACATCAACAGCAAACAAACCATAGAGATAGAACTTGAATCTTCTTTATTGTGTCAAGTTCCAAAGAGCTACCACAAACCGTGTTTGATTTACATTCCAAATACATGTATCCCTATAAGAGAAAACAGAGTGAAACCTAAAAATGAAAACGGTTACTGCAAACGAACGGTTTAACCTAGAAGAACGAAATTTGGTGAGCCAAGTGGTTTTGGTGTACTGATCATTACCTGAAAGAATCATCAAGATTGGGTAAAAAAATGTTTGCTGAGATTTCAGGCAACTGGTAGTTTTTGGAAGCTTGGCAACCCCTTTAAATGAAAGTGATTTTCGCCAGTCTCTGCTTAGGGCTACATCAACAGCAAACAAACCATAGTGATAGAACTTGAAACGGCTTTATTATGTCAATTTCAAAGAGCTAGCACAAACCGTGTTTGATTAGAGTTCCAAATACATGTATCCCTATAGGAGAAAACAGAGGGAAACCTAAAAATGAAAACGGTTACTGCAAACGAACGGTTTAACCTAGAAGAACGATACTTGGTGAACCTAGTGGTTTTGGTGTACTGATCATTACCTGAAAGAATCATCAGTATTGGGTGAAAAAATGTTTGCTGTGATTTCAGGCAACTTGTAGTTTTTTGAAAGCTGGCAACCCCTTTCCATGAAAACGATTTTCGCCAGTCTCTGCTTAGGGCTACATCAACAGCAAACAAACCATAGAGATAGAACTTTAAACTGCTTTATTGTGTCAAGTTTCAAAGAGGTAGCACAAACCGAGTTTGATTTAGAGTTCCAAATACATGTATCTCTATAGGAGAA
The DNA here is from genome assembly GCF_052094955.1 of Ictidomys tridecemlineatus. NCBI lineage: Eukaryota > Metazoa > Chordata > Mammalia > Rodentia > Sciuridae > Ictidomys > Ictidomys tridecemlineatus. The sequence goes on from NW_027526081.1 coordinate 54,126, forward strand.
AACAGAGTGAAACTTAAAAATGAAAACGGTTACTGCAAACGAACGGTTCAAACTAGAAGAACGAAACTTGGTGAGCCTAGTGGTTTTGGTGTACTGATCATTACCTGAAAGAATCATCAAGATTGGGTGAAAAAATGTTGACTGAGATTTCAGGCAACTCGCAGTTTTTTGGAAGCTTGGCAACCCCTTTCCATGAAAGTGATTTTCGCCAGTCTCTGCTTAGGGCTACATCAACAGTAAACAAACCATCGAGATAGAACTTGAAACTGCTTTATTGTGTCAAGTTTCAAAGAACTAGCACAAACCGTGTTTGATTTAGAGTTCCAAATACATGTATCCCTATAGGAGAAAAGAGAGTGAAACCTAAAAATGAAAACGGTTACTGCAAACGAACGGTTTAACCTAGAAGAACGAAATTTGGTGAGCCAAGTGGTTTTGGTGTACTGATCATTACCTGAAAGAATCATCAAGATTGGGTGAAAAAATGTTGGCTGAGATTTCAGGCAACTCGTACTTTTTTGGAAGCTTGGCAACCCCTTTCCATGAAAGAGATTTTCGCCTGTCTCTGCTTAGAGCTACATCAACAGCAAACAAACCATAGAGATAGAACTTGAAACTGCTTTATTGTGTCAAGTTTCAAAGAGCTAGCACAAACCGTGTTTGATTTAGAGTTCCAAATACATGTATCCCTATAGGAGAAAACAGAGTGAAACCTAAAAATGAAAACGGTTACTGCAAACGAACGGTTTAACCTAGAAGAACGAAATTTGGTGAGCCAAGTGGTTTTGGTGTACTGATCATTACCTGAAAGAATCATCAAGATTGAGTGAAAAAATGTTGGCTGAGATTTCAGGAAACTCGAAGTTTTTTGGAAGCTTGGCAACCCTTTTCCATCCAAGTGATTTCGCCAGTCTCTGCTAAGGGCTACATCAACAGCAATCAAACCATAGAGATAGAACTTGAAACTGCTTTATTGTGTCAAGTTTTAAAGAGCTAGCACAAACCGTGTTTGATTTAGAGTTCCAAATACATGTATCCCTATAGGAGAAAACAGAGTGAAACCTAAAAATGAAAACGGTTACTGCAAATGAAAGGTTAAACCTAGAAGAACGAAATTTGGTGAGCCAAGTGGTTTTGGTGTACTGATCATTACCTGAAAGAATCATCAAGATTGTGTGAAAAAATGTTTGCTGAGATTTCAGGCAACTCGTAGTTTTTTGGAAGCTTGGCAACCCCTTCAAATTAAAGTGATTTTCCTCAGTCTCTGCTTAGGGCTACATCAACAGCAAACAAACCGTAGAGAAAGATCTTGAAACTGCTTTATTGTGTCAAGTTTCAAAGAACTAGCACAAACCGTGTTTGATTTAGAGTTCCAAATACATGTATACCTATAGGAGAAAACAGAGTGAAACCTAAAAATGAAAACGGTTACTGCAAACGAACGGTTTAACCTAGAAGAACGAAATTTGGTGAGCCAAGTGGTTTTGGGGTACTGATCATTACCTGAAAGAATCATCAATATTGGGTGAGAAAAGGTTGGCTGATATTTCAGGCAACTCGTAGTTTTTTGGTAGCTTGGCAACCCCTTTCCATGAAAGAGATTTTCGCCAGTCTCTGCTTAGGGCTACATCAACAGCAAACAAACCATAGAGATAGAAATTGAAACTGCTTTATTGTGTCAAGTTTCAAAGAGCTAGCACAAACCGTGTTTGATTTAGAGTTCCAAATACATGTATCCCTATAGGAGAAAACAGAGTGAAACCTCAAAATGAAAACGGTTACTGCAAACGAACGTTTTAACCTAGAAGAACGAAATTGGGTGAGCCAAGTGGTTTTGGTGTACTCATCATTACCTGATAGAATCATCAAGATTGAGTGAAAAAATGTGTGCTGAGATTTCAGGCAACTCGTAGTTTTTTGGAAGCTTGGCAACCCTTTCCATGGAAGTGATTTTCGCCAGTCTCTGCTTAGGGCTACATCAACAGCAAACAAACCATAGAGTTAGAATTTGAAACTGCTTTATTGTGTCAAGTTTCAAAGAGCTAGCACAAACCGTGTTTGATTTAGAGTTCCAAATACATTTATCCCTATAGGAGAAAACACAGTGAAACCTAAAAATGAAAACGGTTACTGCAAAAGAACGTTTTAACCTAGAAGAACGAAATTTGGTGAGCCAAGTGGTTTTGATGTACTGATCATTACCTGAAAGAATCATCAAAATTGGGTGAAAAAATGTGTGCTGAGATTCCAGGCAACTAGTAGTTTTTTGGAAGCTTGGCAACCCCTTTCTATGAAAGTGATTTTTGCCAGTCTCTGCTTAGGGCTACATCAACAGCAAACAAACCATAGAGATAGAACTTGAAACTGCTTTATTGTGTCAAGTTTAAAAGAGCTAGCACAAACCATGTTTGATTTAGAGTTCCAAATACATGTATCCCAATAGGAGAAAACAGAGTGAAACCTAAAAATGAAAACCGTTACTGCAAACGAACGGTTTAACCTAGAAAAACGAAATTGGGTGAGCCAAGTGGTTTTGGTGTACTGATCATTACCTGAAAGAATCATCAAGATTGGGTGAAAAAATGTTTGCTGAGATTTCAGGCAACTCGAAGTTTTTTGGAAGCTTGGCAACCACTTTCCATAAAAGTGATTTTCGGCAGTCTCTGCTTAGGGCTACATCAACAGCAAACAAACCATAGAGATAGAACTTGAAACTGCTTTATTGTGTCAAGTTTCAAAGAGCTAGCACAAACCGTGTGTGATTTAGAGTTCCAAATACATGTATCCCTATAGGAGAAAACCGAGTGAAACCTTAAAATGAAAACGGTTACTGCAAACGAACGGTTTAACCTAGAAGAACGAAATTTGGTGACCCAAGCGGTTTTGGTGTACTGATAATTACCTGACAGAATCATCAAGATTGGGTGAAAAAATGTTTGCTGAGATTTCAGGCAACTCGTAATTTTTTGGAAGCTTGGGAACCCCTTTCCATGAAAGTGATTTTCGCCAGTCTCTGCTTAGGGCTACATCAACAGCAAACAAACCACAGTGAAAGAACATGAAACTGCTTTATTGTATCAAGTTTCATAGAGCTAGCACAAACCGTGTTTGATTTAGAGTTCCAAATACAAGTATCCCTATAAGAGAAAACAGAGTGAAACCTAAAAATGAAAACGGTTACTGCAAACGAACAGTTTAATCTAGAAGAACGAAATTTGGTGAGCCAAGTGGTTTTGGTGTAGTGATCATTACCTGAAAGAATCATCAAAATTGGGTGAAAAAATGTTGACTGAGATTTCAGGCAACTCGAACTTTTTTAGAAGTTTGGCAACCCCTTTCCATGCAAGTGATTTTCGCCAGTCTCTGCTTATGGCTACATAAACAGCAAACAAACCATAGAGATAGAACTTGAAACTGCTTTATTGTGTCACGTTTCAAAGAGCTAGCACAAACCGTGTTTGATTTAGAGTTCAAATACTTGTATCCCTATAGGAGAAAACAGAGTGAAACCTCAAAATGAAACCGGTTACTGCAAACGAACGGTTTAACCTAGAAGAACATAATTTTGTCAGCCAAGTGGTTTTGGTGTACTGATCATTACCTGAAAGAATCATCAAGATTGGGCAAGAAAATGTTTGCTGAGATTTCAGGCAACTCGTAGTTTTTTGGACTCTTGGCAACCCCTTTCAATGAAAGTGATTTTCGCCAGTCTCTGCTTATGGCTACATCAACAGCAAACAAACCATAGAGATAGAACTTGAAACTGCTTTATTGTGTCAAGTTTCAAAGAGCTAGCACAAACTGTGTTTAATTTAGAGTTCCAAATACATGTATCCCTATATGAGAAAACAGTGTGAAACCTAAAAATGAAAACGGTTACTGCAACCGAACGGTTTAACCTAGAAGAACGAAATTTGGTGAGCCAAGTGGTTTTGGTGTACTCATCATTACCTGAAACAATCATCAAGATTAGGTGAAAAAATGTTGGCTGAGATTTCAGGCAACTGGTAGTTTTTTGGAAGCTTCGCAACCCCTTTCCATGAAAGTGATTTTCGCCAGTCTGCTTAGGGCTACATCAACAGCGAACAAACATTAGAGATAGAACTTGAAACTGCTTTATTGTGTCAAGTTTCAAAGAGCTAGCACAAACCGTGTTTTGATTTAGAGTTCCAAATACATGTATCCAGATAGGAGAAAACAGAGTGAAACCTAAAAATGAAAACGATTACTGCAAACGAACGGTTAAACCTAGAATTACGAAACTTGGTGAGCCTAGTGGTTTTGGTGTACTCATCATTACCTGAAAAAATCATCATGATTGGGTGAAAAAATGTTTGCTGAGATTTCAGGCAACTCGTAGTTTTTTGGAAGCTTGGCAACCCCTTTCCATGAAAGTGATTTTCGCCAGTCTCTGCTTAGGCTACATCAACAGCAAACAAACCATAGAGATAGAACTTGAATCTGCTTTATTGTGTCAAGTTTCAAAGAGCTAGCACAAACCGTGTTTGATTTAGAGTTCCAAATACATGTATCCCTAGAGGAGAAAACAGAGTGAAACCTAAAAATGAAAAACGGTTACTGCAAACGAACGGTGTAACCTAGAAGAAGGAAACTTGGTGAGCCTAGTGGTTTTCGTGTACTGATCATTACCTGAAAGAATCATCAAGATTGGGTGAAAAAATTGTTTGCTGATATTTCAGGCAACTCGTAGTTTTTGGAAGCTTGGCAACCCCTTTCCATGAAAGTGATTTCGCCAGTCTCTCCTTAGGGCTACATCAACAACAAACAAAACCATAGAGATAGAACTTGAAACTACTTTATTGTGTCAACTTTCAAAGAGCTAGCACAAACCGTGTTCGATTTAGAGTTCCAAATATATGTATCCCTATAGGAGAAAACAGAGTGAAACATAAAAATGGAAACGGTTACTGCAAACGAACGGTTTAACCTAGAAGAACGAAATTTGGTGAGCCAAGTGGTTTTGGTGTACTCATCATTACCTGAAAGGATCATCAAGATTGGGTGAAAAAATGTTTGCTGAGATTTCAGGCAACTGGTAGTTTTTTGGAAGCTTGGCAACCCCTTTCCATGAAAGAGATTTTCGCCAGTCTCTGCTTAGGGCTACATAAACAGCAAACAAACCATAGAGATAGAACTTGAATCTGCTTTATGTGTCAAATTTCAAAGAGCTAGCACAAACCGTGTTTGATTTAGAGTTCCAAATACATGTATCTTTAGAGGAGAAAACAGAGTGAAACCTAAAAAATGAAAACGGTTACTGCAAACGAAGGGTTTAACTTAGAAGAACGAAATTGGGTGAGCCAAGTGGTTTTGGTGTACTCATCATTACCTGAAGAATCATCAAGATTGAGTGAAAAAATGTGTGCTGATATTTCAGGCAAACTCCTAGTTTTTTGGAAGCTTGGCAACCCTTTCCATGGAAGTGATTTTCGCCAGTCTCTGCTTAGGGCTACATTAACAGCAAACAAACCATAGAGATAGAACTTGAAACTGCTTTATTGTGTCACGTTTCAAAGAGCTAGCACAAACCGTGTTTGATTTAGAGTTCCAAATACTTGTATCCCTATAGGAGAAAACAGAGTGAAACCTAAAAATGAAAACCGGTTACTGCAAACGAACGTTTTAACCTAGAAGAACGAAATTTGGTGAGCAAGTGGTTTTGGTGTACTCATCATTACCTGAAAGGATAATCAAGATTGGGTGAAAAAATGTTTGCTGAGATTTCAGGCAACTCGTAGTTTTTTGGAAGCTTGGCAACCCCTTTCCATGAAAGTGATTTTCGCCAGTCTCTGCTTAGGGCTACATAAACAGCAAACAAACCATAGAGATAGAACTTGAATCTGCTTTGTTGTGTCAAGTTTCAAAGAGCTAGCACAAACCGTGTTTGATTTAGAGTTCCAAATACATGTATCTTTAGAGGAGAAAACAGAGTGAAACCTAAAAATACAAACGGTTACTGCAAACGAATGGTTTAACCTACAAAAACGAAATTGGGTGAGCCCAAGTGGTTTTGGTGTACTGATCAATACCTGAAAGAATCATCAGGATTGGGTGAAAAATGTTTGCTGAGATTTCAGGCAACTCGAAGTTTTTTGGAAGCTTGACAACCACTTTCAATAAAAGTGATTTTCGCCAGTCTCTGCTTAGGGCTACATCAACAGCAAACAAACCATAAAGATAGAACGAAACTGCTTTATTGTGTCAACTTTCAAAGAGCTAGCACAAACCGTGTGTCATTTAGAGTTCCAAATACATGTATCCCTATAGGAGAAAACAGAGTGAAACCTAAAAATGAAAACGGTTACTGCAAACGAACGGTTTAACCTAGAAGAACGAAATTTGGTGAGCCAAGTGGTTTTGGTGTACTGATAATTACCTGAAAGAATCATCAAGATTGGGTGAAAAAATGTTTGCTGAGATTTCAGGCAACTCGTAGTTTTTTGGAAGCTTGGCAACCCCTTTCCATGAAAGTGATTTTAGCCAGTCTCTGCTTAGGGCTACATCAACAGCAAACAAACCATAGTGAAAGAACTTTAAACTGCTTTATTGTGTCAAGTTTCAAAGAGCTAGCACAAACCGTGTTTCATTTAGAGTTCCAAATATATGTATCCCTATAAGAGAAAACAGAGTGAAACCTAAAAATGAAAACGGTTACTGCAAACGAACGGTTTAACCTAGAATTACGATACTTGGTGAGCCTAGTGGTATTTGTGTACTGATCATTACCTGAAAAAATCATCAAGATTGGGTGAAAAAATGTTTTCTGAGATTTCAGGCAACTCGCAGTTATTTGGAAGCTTGGCAACCCCTTTCCATGAAAGTGATTTTCGCCAGTCTCTGCTTAGGGCTACATCAACAGCAAACAAACCATAGAGATAGAACTTGAAACTGCTTTATTGTGTCAAGTTTCAAAGAGCTAGCACAAACCGTGTTGGATTTAGAGTTCCAAATACATCTATCCATATAGGAGAAAACAGAGTGAAACCTAAAAATGAAAACGGTTACTGCAAAAGAACGGTTTAACCTAGTAGAACGAAATTTGGTGAGCCAAGTGGTTTTGGTGTACTGATCATTACCTGAAAGAATCATCAAAATTGGGTGAGAAAAATGTGTGCTGAGATTTCAGGCAACTCGTAGTTTTTTTGAAGCTTGGAAACCCCTTTCCATGAAAGTGATTTTCGCCAGTCTCTGCTTAGGGCTACATCAACAGCAAACAAACCATAGAATTAGAACATGAAACTGCTTTGTTGTGTCAAGTTTCAAAGAGCTAGCACAAACCGTGTTTGATTTAGAGTTTCAAATACATGTATCCGTATAGGAGAAAACACAGTGAAACCTAAAAATGAAAACGGTTACTGCAAACGAACGGTTTAACCTAGAAGAACGAAATTTGGTGAGACAAGTAGTTTTGGTGTACTGATAATTACCTGAAAGAATCATCAAGATTGGGTGAAAAAATGTTTGCTGAGATTTCAGGCAACTCGTAATTTTTTGGAAGCTTGGCAACCCCTTTCCATGAAAGTGATTTTCGCCAGTCTCTGCTTAGGGCTACATCAACAGCAAACAAACCATAGTGAAAGAACTTGAAACTGCTTTATTGTGTCAAGTTTCAAAGAGCTAGCACAAACCGTGTTTCATTTAGAGTTCCAAATACATGTATTCCTTTAAGAGAAAACAGAGTGAAACCTAAAAATGAAAACGGTTACTACAACGAACGGTTTAAACCTAGAAGAACGAAATTTGGTGAGCCAAGTGGTTTTGGTGTTCTGATCATTACCTGAAAGAATCATCAAAATTGGGTGAAAAAATGTTTGCTGAGATTTCAGGCAACTCCTAGTTTTTTGGAAGCTTGGCAACCCCTTTCCATGAAAGTGATTTTCGCCAGTCTCTTCTTATGGCTACATAAACAGCAAACAAACCATAGAGACAGAACTTGAAACTGCTTTATTGTGTCAAGTTTCAAAGAGCTAGCACAAACCGTGTTTCATTTAGAGTTCCAAATACATGTATTCCTTTAAGAGAAAACAGAGTGAAACCTAAAAATGAAAACGGTTACTGCAAACGAACGGTTTAACCTAGAAGAACGAAATTTGGTGAGCCAAGTGGTTTTGGTGTACTCATCATTACCTGAAAGAATCATCAAGATTAGGTGAAAAAATGTTGGCTGAGATTTCAGGCAACTGGTAGTTTTTTGGAAGCTTGGCAATCCCTTTCCATGAAAGTGATTTTCGCCAGTCTCTTCTTAGGGCTACATAAACAGCAAACAAACCATAGAGATAGAACTTGAAGCAGCTTTATTGTGTCAAGTTTCGAAGAGCTAGCACAAACCGTGTTTCATTTAGAGTTCCAAATACATGTATCCCTATAGGAGAAAACAGAGTGAAACCTAAAAATGAAAACGGTTACTGCAAACGAACGGATTAACTTAGAATTACGAAACTTGTGAGCCTAGTGGTTTTTGTGTACTGATTATTACCTGAAAAAATCATCAAGATTGGGTGAAAAAATGTTTGCTGAGATTTCAGGCAACTCGTAGTTTTTTGGAAGCTTGGCAACCCCTTTCCAAGAAAGTGATTTTCGCCAGTCTCTGCTTAGGGCTAGATCAACAGCAAACAAACCATAGAGATAGAACTTGAAACTGCTTTATTGTGTCAAGTTTCAAAGAGCTAGCACAAACCGTGTTTCATTTAGAGTTCCAAATACAAGTATCCCTATAAGAGAAAACAGAGTGAAACCTAAAAAAGGAAAACGGTTACTGCAAACGAACAGTTTAATCTAGAAGAACGAAATTTGGTGAGCCAAGTGGTTTTGGTGTACTGATCATTACCTGAAAGAATCATCAAAATTGGGTGAAAAAATGTTGGCTGAGATTTCAGGCAACTCGAACTTTTTTAGAAGCTTGGCAACCCCTTTCCATGCAAGTGATTTTCGCCAGTCTCTGCTTATGGCTACATAAACAGCAAACAAATCATAGAGATAGAACTTGAAACTGCTTTATTGTGTCACGTTTCAAAGAGCTAGCACAAACCGTGTTTGATTTAGAGTTCCAAATACTTGTATCCCTATAGGAGAAAACAGAGTGAAACCTCAAAATGAAACCGGTTACTGCAAACGAACGGTTTAACCTAGAAGAACATAATTTTGTCAGCCAAGTGGTTTTGGTGTACTGATCATTACCTGAAAGAATCATCAAGATTGGGCGATAAAATGTTTGCTGAGATTTCAGGCAACTCGTAGTTTTTTGGACTCTTGGCAACCCCTTTCAATGAAAGTGATTTTCGCCAGTCTCTGCTTATGGCTACATCAACAGCAAACAAACCATAGAGATAGAACTTGAAACTGCTTTATTGTGTCAAGTTTCAAAGAGCTAGCACAAACTGTGTTTAATTTAGAGTTCCAAATACATGTATCCCTATAGGAGAAAACAGTGTGAAACCTAAAAATGAAAACGGTTACTGCAACCGAACGGTTTAACCTAGAAGAACGAAATTTGGTGAGCCAAGTGGTTTTGGTGTACTCATCATTACCTGAAAAAATCATCAAGATTGGGTGAAAAAATGTTTGCTGAAATTTAAGGCAACTCGTAGTTTTTTGGAAGCTTGGCAACCCCTTTCCATGAAAGTGATTTTCGCCAGTCTCTGCTTAGGGCTACATCAACAGCAAACAAACCATAGAGATAGAACTTGAATCTGCTTTATTGTGTCAAGTTTCAAACAGCTAGCACAAACCGTGTTTGATTTAGAGTTCCAAATACATGTATCCCTAGAGGAGAAAACAGAGTGAAACCTAAAAATGAAAACGGTTACTGCAAACGAAAGGTGTAACCTAGAAGAAGGAAACTTGGTGAGTCTAGTGGTTTTCGTGTACTGATCATTACCTGAAAGAATCATCAAGATTGGGTGAAAAAAATGTTTGCTGAGATTTCAGGCAACTCGTAGTTTTTTGGAAGCTTGGCAACCCCTTTCCATGAAAGTGATTTTCGCCAGTCTCTCCTTAGGGCTACATCAACAACAAACAAACCATAGAGATAGAACTTGAAACTACGTTATTGTGTCAACTTTCAAAGAGCTAGCACAAACCGTGTTCGATTTAGAGTTCCAAATATATGTATCCCTATAGGAGAAAACAGAGTGAAACATAAAAATGGAAACGGTTACTGCAAACGAACGGTTTAACCTAGGAGAACGAAATTTGGTGAGCCAAGTGGTTTTGGTGTACTCATCATTACCTGAAAGGATCATCAAGATTGGGTGAAAAAATGTTTGCTGGGATTTCAGGCAACTCGTAGTTTTTTGGAAGCTTGGCAACCCCTTTCCATGAAAGAGATTTTCGCCAGTCTCTGCTTAGGGCTACATAAACAGCAAACAAACCATAGAGATAAAACTTGAATCTGCTTTATTGTGTCAACTTTCAAAGAGCTAGCACAAACCGTGTTTGATTTAGAGTTCCAAATACATGTATCTTTAGAGGAGAAAACAGAGTGAAACCTAAAAATGAAAACGGTTACTGCAAACGAAGGGTTTAACTTAGAAGAACGAAATTGGGTGAGCCAAGTGGTTTTGGTGTACTCATCATTACCTGAAAGAATCATCAAGATTGAGTGAAAAAATGTGTGCTGATATTTCAGGCAACTCGTAGTTTTTTGGAAGCTTGGCAACCCTTTCCATGGAAGTGATTTTCGCCAGTCTCTGCTTAGGGCTACATTAACAGCAAACAAACCATAGAGATAGAACTTGAAACTGCTTTATTGTGTCACGTTTCAAAGAGCTAGCACAAACCGTGTTTGATTTAGAGTTCCAAATACTTGTATCCCTATAGGAGAAAACAGAGTGAAACCTAAAAATGAAACCGGTTACTGCAAACGAACGGTTTAACCTAGAAGAACATAATTTGGTCAGCCAAGTGGTTTTGGTGTACTGATCATTACATGAAAGAATCATCAAGATTGGGCGATAAAATGTTTGCTGTGATTTAAGGCAACTCGTAGTTTTTTGGACTCTTGGCAACCCCTTTCAATGAAAGTGATTTTCGCCAGTCTCTGCTTACGGCTACATCAACAGCAAACAAACCATAGAGATAGAACTTGAAACTGCTTTATTGTGTCAAGTTTCAAAGAGCTAGCACAAACTGTGTTTAATTTAGAGTTCCAAATACATGTATCCCTATAGGAGAAAACAGTGTGAAACCTAAAAATGAAAACGGTTACTGCAACCGAACCGTTTAACCTAGAAGAACGAAATTTGGTGAGCCAAGTGGTTTTGGTGTACTCATCATTACCTGAAAAAATCATCAAGATTGGGTGAAAAAATGTTTGCTGAGATTTCAGGCAACTCGTAGTTTTTTGGAAGCTTGGCAACCCCTTTCCATTAAAGTGATTTTCGCCAGTCTCTGCTTAGGGCTACATCAACAGCAAACAAACAATAGAGATAGAACTTGAATCTTCTTTATTGTGTCAAGTTTCAAAGAGCTAGCACAAACCGTGTTTGATTTAGAGTTCCAAATACATGTATCCCTAGAGGAGAAAACAGAGTGAAACCTAAAATGAAAACGGTTACTGCAAACGAACGGTGTAACCTAGAAGAAGGAAACTTGGTGAGCCTAGTGGTTTTCGTGTACTGATCATTACCTGAAAGAATCATCAAGATTGGGTGAAAAAAATGTTTGCTGAGATTTCAGGCAACTCGTAATTTTTTGGAAGCTTGGCAACCCCTTTCCATGAAAGTGATTTTCGCCAGTCTCTCCTTAGGGCTACATCAACAACAAACAAACCATTGAGATAGAACTTGAAACTACGTTATTGTGTCAACTTTCAAAGAGCTAGCACAAACCGTGTTCGATTTAGAGTTCCAAATATATGTATCCCTATAGGAGAAAACAGAGTGAAACATAAAAATGGAAACGGTTACTGCAAACGAACGGTTTAACCTAGAAGAACGAAATTTGGTGAGCCAAGTGGTTTTGGTGTACTCATCATTACCTGAAAGAATCATCAAGATTTGGTGAAAAAATGTTTGCTGAGATTTCAGGCAACTCGTAGTTTTTTTGGGAAGCTTGGCAACCCCTTTCCATGAAAGAGATTTTCGCCAGTCTCTGCTTAGGGCTACATAAACAGCAAACAAACCATAGAGATAGAACTTGAATCTGCTTTATTGTGTCAAGTTTCAAAGAGCTAGCACAAACCGTGTTTGATTTAGAGTTCCAAATACATGTATCCCTATAAGAGAAAACAGAGTGAAACCTAAAAATGAAAACGGTTACTGCAAACGAAGGGTTTAACTTAGAAGAACGAAATTGGATGAGCCAAGTGGTTTTGGGTACTCATCATTACCTGAAAGAATCATCAAGATTGAGTGAAAAAATGTGTGCTGAGATTTCAGGCAACTCGTAGTTTTTTGGAAGCTTGGCAACCCTTTCCATGGAAGTGATTTTCGCCAGTCTCTGCTTAGGGCTACATCAACAGCAAACAAACCATAGAGATAGAACTTGAAACTGCTTTATTGTGTCAAGTTTCAAAGAGCTAGCACAAACTGTGTGTAATTTAGAGTTCCAAATACATGTATCCCTATAGGAGAAAACAGTGTGAAACCTAAAAATGAAAACGGTTACTGCAACCGAACGGTTTAACCTAGAAGAACGAAATTTGGTGAGCCAAGTGGTTTTGGTGTACTCATCATTACCTGAAAAAAATCATCAAGATTGGGTGAAAAAATGTTTGCTGAGATTTTCAGGCAACTCGTAGTTTTTTGGAAGCTTGGCAACCCCTTTCCATGAAAGTGATTTTCGCCAGTCTCTGCTTAGGGCTACATCAACAGCAAACAAACCATAGAGATAGAACTTGAATCTTCTTTATTGTGTCAAGTTTCAAAGAGCTAGCACAAACCGTGTTTGATTTAGAGTTCCAAATACATGTATCCCTAGAGGAGAAAACAGAGTGAAACCTAAAAATGAAAACGGTTACTGCAAACGAACGGTGTAACCTAGAAGAAGGAAACTTGGTGAGCCTAGTGGTTTTCGTGTACTGATCATTACCTGAAAGAATCATCAAGATTGGGTGAAAAAAATGTTTGCTGAGATTTCAGGCAACTCGTAGTTTTTTGAAAGGATCATCAAGATTTGGTGAAAAAATGTTTGCTGAGATTTCAGGCAACTCGTAGTTTTTTGGAAGCTTGGCAACCCCTTTCCATGAAAGAGATTTTCGCCAGTCTCTGCTTAGGGCTACATAAACAGCAAACAAACCATAGAGATAGAACTTGAATCTGCTTTATTGTGTCAAGTTTCAAAGAGCTAGCACAAACCGTGTTTGATTTAGAGTTCCAAATACATGTATCTTTAGAGGAGAAAACAGAGTGAAACCTAAAAATGAAAACGGTTACTGCAAACGAAGGGTTTAACTTAGAAGAACGAAATTGGGTGAGCCAAGTGGTTTTGGTGTACTCATCATTACCTGAAAGAATCATCAAGATTGAGTGAAAAAATGTGTGCTCATATTTCAGGCAACTCGTAGTTTTTTGGAAGCTTGGCAACCCTTTCCATGGAAGTGATTTTCGCCAGTCTCTGCTTAGGGCTACATTAACAGCAAACAAACCATAGAGATAGAACTTGAAACTGCTTTATTGTGTCACGTTTCAAAGACCTAGCACAAACCGTGTTTGATTTAGAGTTCCAAATACTTGTATCCCTATAGGAGAAAACAGAGGGAAACCTAAAAATGAAACCGGTTACTGCAAACGAACGGTTTAACCTAGAAGAACATAATTTGGTCAGCGAAGTGGTTTTGGTGTACTGATCATTACCTGAAAAAATCATCAAGATTGGGTGAAAAAATGTTTGCTGAGATTTCAGGCAACTCGTAGTTTTTTGGAAGCTTGGCAACCCCTTTCCATGAAAGTGATTTTCGCAAGTCTCTGCTTAGGGCTACATCAACAGCAAACAAACCATAGAGACAGAACTTGAAACTGCTTTATTGTGTCAAGTTTCAAAGAGCTAGCACAAACCGTGTGTCATTTAGAGTTCCAAATACATGTATCCCTATAGGAGAAAACAGAGTGAAACCTAAAAATGAAAACGGTTACTGAAAACGAACGGTTTTAACCTAGAAGAACGAAATTTGGTGAGACAAGTGGTTTTGGTGTACTCTTCATTACTTGAAAGAATCATCAAGATTGGGTGAAAAAATGTTTGCTGAGATTTCAGGCAACTCGTAGTTTTTTGGAAGCTTGGCAACCCCTTTCCATGAAAGTGATTTTCGCCACTCTCTGCTTAGGGCTACATCAACAGCAAACAAACCATAGAGAGAGAACTTGAAACTGCTTTATTGTGTCAAGTTTCAAAGAGCTAGCACAAACTGTGTTTGATTAGAGTTCCAAATACATGTATCCCTATAAGAGAAAACAGAGTGAAACCTAAAAATGAAAACGGTTACTGCAAACGAACGGTTTAACCTGGAAGAACGAAACTTGGTGAGCCAAGTGGTTCCGGTGTACTGATCATTACCTGAAAGAATCATCAAGATTGGTTGAAAAAATGTTGGCAGAGATTTCAGGCAACTCGTAGTTTTTTGGAAGCTTGGCAATCCCTTTCCATGAAAGTGATTTTCGCCAGTTCTGCTTAGGGCTACATCAACAGCAAACACACTATAAAGATAGAACTTGAAACTCATTTATTGTGTCAAGTTTCAAAGAGCTAGCACAAACCGTGTTTGATTTAGAGTCCCAAATACATGTATCCCTATTGGAGAAAACCGAGTGAAACCTAAAAATGAAAACGGTTACTGCAAACGAACGGATTAATCTAGAAGAACGAAATTTGTGAGCCAAATGGTTTTGGTGTACTGATCATTACCTGAAAGAATCATCAAAGTTGGGTGAAAAAATGTTTGCTGAGATTTCAGGCAACTCATAGTTTTTTGGAAGCTTGGCAACCCCTTTCCATGAAAGTGATTTTCGCCAGTCTCTGCTTAGGGCTACATCAGCAGCAAACAAGCCATAGAGATAGAACTTGAATCTGCTTTATTGTGTCAAGTTCTAAAGAGCTAGCACAAACCGTGTTTGATTTAGAGTTCCAAATACATGTATCCCTATAGGAGAAAACAGAGTGAAACTTAAAAATGAAAACGGTTACTGCAAACGAACGGTTTAACCTAGAAGAAGGAAATTTGGTGAGCCAAGTGGTTTTGGTGTACTCATCATTACCTGAAAGAATCATCAAGATTGGGTGAAAAAATGTATGGTGAGATTTCAGGCAATTCGTAGTTTTTTGGAAGCTTGGCAACCCCTTTCAATGAAAGTGATTTTCGCCAGTCTCTGCTTAGGGCTACATCAACAGCAAACAACTCATAGAGATAGAACTTGAACCTCCTTTATTGTGTCAAGTTTCAAAGAGCTAGCACAAACCGTGTTTGATTTAGAGTTCCAAATGCATGTATCCCTATAGGAGAAAACAGAATGAAACCTAAAAATGAAAACGGTTACTGCAAACGAACGGTTTAACCTAGAAAAACAAAACTTTGTGAGCCTAATGGTTTTAGTGTACTGATCATTAACTGAAAGAATCATCAAGATTGGGTGAAAAAAGGTTTGCTGAGATTTCAGACAACTCGTAGTTTTTTGGAAGCTTGGCACCCCTTTCCATGAAAGTGATTTTCGCCAGTCTCAGCTTAGGCTACATCAACAGCAAACAAACCATTGAGATAGAACTTGAAACTGCTTTATTGTGTCAAGTTTCAAAGAGCTAGCACACACCGTGTTTGATTTAGAGTTCCAAATACATGTATCCCTATAGGAGAAAAGAGAGTGAAACCTAAAAATGAAAACGGTGACTGCAAACGAACGGTTTAACCTTGAAGAACGAAATTGGGTGAGCCAAGTGGTTTTGGTGTACTGATCATTACCTTAAAAAATCATCAAGATTGGGTGAAAAAATGTGTGCTGAGATTTCAGGAAACTCGTAGTTTTTTGGAAGCTTGGCAACCCCTTTCCATGAAAGTGATTTTCGCCAGTCTCTGCTTAGGGCTACATCAACAGCAAACAAACCATAGAGATAGAACTTGAAACTGCTTTATTGTGTCAAGTTTCAAAGAGCTAGCACAAACCGTGTTTGATTTAGAGTTCCAAATACATGTATCCCTATAGGAGAAAACAGAGTGAAACCTAAAAATGAAAACGGTTACTGCAAACGAACGGTGTAACCTAGAAGAACGAAACTTGGTGAGCCTAGTGGTTTTGTTGTACTGATCATTACCTGAAAGAATCATCAAGATTGGGTGAAAAAATGTTTGTTGACATTTCAGGCAACTCGTAGTTTTTTGGAAGCTGGCAACCCCTTTCCATGAAAGTGATTTTCGCCAGTCTCTCCATAGGGCTACATCAACAACAAACAAACCATAGAGATAGAACTTGAAACTACTTTATTGTGTCAACTTTCAAAGAGCTAGCACAAACCGTGTTTGATTTACAGTTCCAAATACATGTATCCCTATAGGAGAAAACAGAGTGAAACCTAAAAATGAAAACTGTTACTGCAAACGAACGGTTTAACCTAGAATAACGAAATTGGGTGAGCCAAGTGGTTTAGTGTACTGATCATTACCTGAATGAATCATCAAGATTGGGTGAAAAAATGTTGGCTGAGATTTCAGGCAACTCGTAGTTTTTTGGAAGCTTGGCAACCCCTTTCCATGAAAGTGATTTTCGCCAGTCTCTGCTTAGGGCTACATTAACAGCAAACAAACCATAGCGAGAGAACTTGAAACTGCTTTATTGTTTCAAGTTTCAAAGAGCTAGCACAAACCGTGTTTGATTCAGATTTCCAAATACATGTATCCATATAGGAGAAAACAGAGTGAAACCTAAAAATGAAAACGGTTACTGCAAACGAACGGTTTAACCTAGAAGAACGAAATTTGGTGAGCCAAGTGGTTTTGGTGTTCTGATCATTACCTGTAAGAATCATCAAAATTGGGTGAAAAAATTTGTGCTGAGATTTCAGGCAACTCGAACTTTTTTAGAAGCTTGGCAACCCCTTTCCATGAAAGTGATTTTCGCCAGTCTCTGCTTATGGCTACATAAACAGCAAACAAACCATAGAGATAGAACTTGAAACTGCTTTATTGTGTCAAGTTTCAAAGAGCTAGCACAAACCGTGTTTGATTTAGAGTTCCAAATACATGTATCCCTATAGGAGAAAGCAGATTGAAACCTAAAAATGAAAACGGTTACTGCAATCGAACGGTTTAACCTAGAAGAACGAAATTTGGTGAGCCAAGTGGTTTTGGTGTACTCATCATTACCTGAAAGAATCATCAAGATTAGGTGAAAAAATGTTGGCTGAGATTTCAGGCAACTAGTAGTTTTTTGGAAGCTTGGCAACCCCTTTCTATGAAAGTGATTTTCGCCAGTCTCTTCTTAGGGCTACAACAACAGCGAACAAACATTAGAGATAGAACTTGAAACTGCTTTATTGTGTCAAGTTTCAAAGAGCTAGCACAAACCGTGTTTGATTTAGAGTTCCAAATACATATATCCCTATAGGAGAAAACAGAGTGAAATCTAAAAATGAAAACGGTTACTGCAAAAGATCGGTTTAACCTAGTAGAACGAAATTTGGTGAGCCAAGTGGTTTTGGTGTACTGATCATTACCTGAAAGAATCATCAAGATTGGGTGAAAAAATGTTTGCTGAGATTTCAGGCAACTCGTGGTTTTTTGGAAGCTTGGCAACCCCTTTCAATTAAAGTGATTTTCGCCAGTCTCTGCTTAGGGCTACATCAACAGAATACAAACCATAGAGATAGAACTTGAAACTGCTTTATTGTGTCAAGTTTCAAAGAGCTAGCACAAACCGTGTTTGATTTAGAGTTGCAAATACATGTATCCCTATAGGAGAAAATAGAGTGAAACCTAAAAATGAAAACGGTTACTGCAAACCAACGGTTTAACCTAGAATAACGAAATTGGGTGAGCCAAGTGGTTTGGTGTACTCATCATTACCTGAAAGAATCATCAAAATTGGGTGAAAATATGTTTGCTGAAATTTCAGGCAACTCGTAGTTTTCTGGAAGCTTGGCATCCCCTTTCCATGAAAATGATTTTCGCCAGTCTCTGCTTAGGGCTACATCAACAGCAAACAAACCATAGAGATAGAACTTGAATCTGCTTTATTGTGTCAAGTTCCAAAGACCTAGCACAAACCGTGTTTGATTTAGAGTTCCAAATACATGTATCCCTATAGGAGAAAACAGAGTGAAACCTAAAAATGAAAACGGTTACGGCAAACGAACGGTTTAACCTAGAAGAACGAAATTTGGTGAGCCAAGTGGTTTGGTGTACTCATCATTACCTGAAAGAATCATGAAGATTGGGTGAAAAAATAATTGCTGAGATTTCAGGCAACTCGTAATTTTCTGGAAGCTTGTCATCCCCTTTCCATGAATGTGATTTTCGCCAGTCTCTGCTAGGGCTACATCAACAGCAAACAAACCATAGAGATAGAACTTGAATCTGCTTTATTGTGTCAAGTTCCAAAGACCTAGCACAAACCTTGTTTGATTTAGAGTTCCAAATACATGTATCCCTATAGGAGAAAACAGAGTGAAACCTAAAAATGAAAACGGTTACGGCTAACGAACGGTTTAACCTAGAAGAACGAAATTGGGTGAGCCAAGTGGTTTTGGTGTACTGATCATTACCTGAAAGAATCATTAAGTTTGGGTGAAAAAATCTTGGCTGAGATTTCAGGCAACTCGTAGGTTTTGGAAGCTTGGCTACCGTTTTCCATGAAAGTGATTTTCGCCAGTCTCTGCTTAGGGCTACATCAACAGCAAACAAACTATAGATAGTACTTGAAACTGCTTTATTGTGTCAAGTTTCAAAGAGTTAGCACAAACCGTGTTTCATTTAGAGTTCCAAATACATGTATCCCTATAGGAGAAAACAGAGTGAAACCTAAAAATGAAAACGGTTACTGCAAACCAACGGTTTAACCTAGAATAACGAAATTGGGTGAGCCAAGTGGTTTTGGTGTACTGATCATTACCTGAAAGAATCATCAAAATTGGGTGAAAAAATGTTTGCTGAGATTTCAGGCAACTCGAGTTTTTTGAAAGCTTGGCAACCCCTTTCCATGAAAGTGATTTTCGCCAGTCTCTGCTTAGGGCTACATCAATAGCAAACAAACCATAGAGATAGAACTTGAAACTGCTTTATTGTGTCAAGTTTCAAAGAGCTAGCACAAACCGTGTTTGATTTATAGTTCCAAACACATGTATCCCTATAGGAGAAAACAGAGTGAAAACTAAAAATGAAAACGGTTACTGCAAACGAACGGTTTAAACTAGAAGAACGAAATTTGGTGAACCAAGTGGTTTTGGTGTACTGATCATTACCTGAAAGAATCATCAAGATTGGGTGAAAAAATGTTTGCTGAGATTTCTGGCAACTCGTAGTTTTTCGGAAGCTTGGCTACCCCTTTCCATGAAAGTGATTTTCGCCAGTCTCTGCTTAGGGGTACATCAACAACAAACAAACATTAGATAGTACTTGAAACTGCTTTATTGTGTCAAGTTTCAAAGAGCTACCACAAACCGTGTTTGATTTAGAGTTCCAAATACATGTATCCCTATAGGAGAGAAGAGAGTGAAACCTAAAAATGAAAACGGTTACTGCAAACGAACGGTTTAACCTAGAAGAACGAAATTTGGTGAGCCATGTGGTTTTGGTGTACTGATCATTACTTGAAAGAATCATCAAGATTGGGTGAAAAAATGTTTGCAGAGATTTCAGGCAACTCGTAGTTTTTTGGAAGCTTGGCAACCCCTTTCCATGAAAGTGATTTTCGCCAGTCTCTGCTTAGGGCTACATCAACAGCAAACAAACCATAGAGATAGAACTTGAAACTGCTTTATTGTGTCAAGTTTCAAAGAGCTAGCACAAACAGTGTTTGATTTATAGTTCCAAACACATGTATCCCTATAGGAGAAAACAGAGTGAAAACTAAAAATGAAAACGGTTACTGCAAACGAACGGTTTAAACTAGAAGAAAGAAATTTGGTGAACCAAGTGGTTTTGGTGTACTGATCATTACATGAAAGAATCTTCAAGATTGGGTGAAAAAATGTTGGCTGAGATTTCAGGAAATTCGTAGTTTTTTGGAAGCTTCGCTACCCCATTCTATGAAAGTGATTATCGCCAGTCTCTGCTTAGGGCTACATCAACAGCAAACAAACTATAAATAGAACTTGAAACTGCTTTATTGTGTCAAGTTTCAAAGACCTGGCACAAACCATGTTTCATTTAGAGTTCCAAATACATGTATCCATATAGGAGAAAACAGAGTGAAACCTAAAAATGAAAACGGTTACTGCAAACGAACGGTTTAAAGTAGAAGAACGAAATTTGGTGAACCAAGTGGTTTTGGTGTACTGATCATTCCCTGAAAGAATCATCAAGATTGGGTGAAAAAATGTTGGCTGAGATTTCAGGCAACTCGTAGTTTTTTGGAAGCTTGGCTACCCCTTTCCATGAAAGTGATTTTCGCCAGTCTCTGCTTAGGGCTACATCAACAGCAAACAAACTATAGATAGAACTTGAAACTGCTTTATTGTGTCAAGTTTCAAAGACTTAGCACAAACCATGTTTCATTTAGAGTTCCAAATACATGTATCCCTATAGAAGAAAACAGAGTGAAACCTAAAAATGAAAACGGTTACTGCAAACGAACGGTTTAACCTAGAAGAACGAAATTTGGTGAGCCAAGTTGTTTTGGTGTACTGATCACTACCTAAAAGAATCATCAAGATGGGGTGAAAAAATGTTGGATGAGATTTCAGGCAACTCGTAGTTTTTTGGAAGCTTGCCAACCCCTTTCCATGAAAGTGATTTTCGCCAGTCTCTGCTTAGGGCTACATCAACAGCAAACAAACCATACAGAGAGAACTTGAAACTGCTTTATTGTGTCAAGTTTCAAAGAGCTAGCACAAACCGTATTTGATTTAGAGTTCCAAATATATGTATCCCTATAGGAGAAAACAGAGTGAAACCTAAAAATGAAAACGGTTACTGCAAACGAACGGTTTAACCTAAAAGAACGAAACTTGGTTAGCCAAGTGGTATTGGTGTACTGATCATTAGCTGAAAGAATCATCAAGATTGGGTGAAAAAATGTTTGCTGAGATTTCAGGCAACTCGTAGTTTTTTGGAAGCTTGGCAACCCCTTTCCATGAAAGTGATTTTCGCCAGTCTCTGCTTAGGGCTACATCAACAGCAAAGAAACCATAGAGATAGAACTTGAAACTGCTTTATTGTGTCAAGTTTCAAAGAGCTAGCACAAACCATGTTCGATTTATAGTTCCAAACACATGTATCCCTATAGGAGAAAACAGAGTGAAACCTAAAAATGAAAACGGTTACTGCAAACGAACGGTTTAAACTAGAAGAACGAAATTTGGTGAACCAAGTGGTTTTGGTGTACTGATCATTACCTGAAAGAATCATTAAGATTGGGTGAAAAAATTTTGGCTGAGATTTCAGGTAACTCGTAGTTTTTTGGAAGCTTGGCTACCAATTTCATTGAAAGTGATTTTCGCCAGTCTCTGCTTAGGGCTACATCAAACAGCAAACAATCTATAGATAGAACTTGAAACTGCTTTATTGTGTCAAGTTTCAAAGACTTAGCACAAACCATGTTTCATTTAGAGTTCCAAATACATGTATCCCTATAGGAGAAAACAGAGTGAAACCTAAAAATGAAAACGGTTACTGCAAACGAACGGTTTAACCTAGAAGAACGAAATTTGGTGAGCCAAGTTGTTTTGGGGTACTGATCATTACCTGAAAGAATCATCAAAATTGGGTGAAAAAATGTTTGCTGAGATTTCAGGCAACTTGTAGTTTTTTGGAAGCTTGGCAACCCCTTTCCATGAAAATGATTTTCGCCAGTCTCTGCTTAGGGCTACATAAACAGCATACAAACTATAGAGATAGAACTTGAAACTGCTTTATTGTGTCAAGTTTCAAAGAGCTAGCACAAACCGTGTTTGATTTAGAGTTCCAAATACATGTATCCCTATAGGAGAAAACAGAGTGAAACCTAAAAATGAAAACGGTTACGGCAAACGAACGGTTTAACCTAGAAGAACGAAATTTGGTGTGCCAAGTGGTTTGGTGTACTCATCATTACCTGAAAGAATCATCAAGGTTGGGTGAAAAAATGTTTGCTGAGATTTCAGGCAACTCGTAGTTTTCGGGAGCTTGGCAACCCCTTTCCATGAAAGTGATTTTCGCCAGTCTCTGCTTAGGGCTACATCAACAGCAAACAAACCATAGAGATAGAACTTGAAACTGCTTTATTGTGTCAACTTTCAAAGAGCTAGCACAAACCGTGTTTGATTTAGAGTTCCAAATACATGTATCCCTATAGGAGAAAACAGAGTGGAACCTAAAAATGAAAACGGTTACTGCAAACGAACGGTGTTTAACCTAGAAGAACGAAACTTGGTGAGCCAAGTGGTTTTGGTGTACTGATCATTACCTGAAAAAATCAATAAGATTGGGTGAAAAAATCTTGGCTGAGATTTCAGGCAACGCGTAGTTTTTTTGGAAGCTTGGCATCCCTTTTCCATGAAAGTGATTTCCGCCAGTCTCTGCTTAGGGCTACATCAACAGCAAACAAACCATAGAGATAGAACATGAAACTGCTTTATTGTGTCAACTTTCAAAGAGCTAGCACAAACCGTGTTTGATTTAGAGTTCCAAATACATGTATCCCTACAGGAGAAAAACAGAGTGAAACCTAAAAATGAAAACGGTTACTGCAAACGAACGGTTTAACCGAAAAGAACGAAACTTGGTGAGCCAAGTGGTTTTGGTGTACTGATCATTACCTGAAAGAATCATCAAGATTGGGTGAAAAAATCTTGGCTGAGATTTCAGGCAACTCGTAGTTTTTTGGAAGCTTTTCTACCTTTTTCCATGAAAGTGATTTTCGCCAGTCTCTGCTTAGAGCTACATCAACAGCAAACAAACTATAGATAGTACTTGAAACTACTTTATTGTGTCAAGTTTCAAAGAGCTACAACAAACCGTGTTTGATTTAGAGTTCCAAATACATGTATCCCTATAGGAGAGAACAGAGTGAAACATAAAAATGAAAACGGTTACTGCAAACGAACGGTTTAACCTAAAAGAAGGAAACTTGGTTAGCCAAGTGGTTTTGGTGTACTGATAATTACCTGAAAGAATCATCAAGATTGGGTGAAAAAATGTTGGCTGAGATTTCAGGCAACTCGTAGTTTTTTGGAAGCTTGGCAAACCCTTTCCATGAAAGTGATTTTCGCCAGTCTCTGCTTAGGGCTACATCAATAGCAAACAAACCATAGAGATAGAACTTGAAACTGCTTTATTGTGTCAAGTTTCAAAGAGCTAGCACAAACCGTGTTTGATTTAGAGTTCCAAATACATGTGTCCCTATAGAAGAAAACAGAGTGAAACCTAAAAATGAAAACGGTTACTGCAAACGAACGGTTTAACCTAAAAGAACGAAACTTGGTGAGCCAAGTGGTTTTGGTGTACTGATCATTACCTGAAAGAATCATCAAGATTGGGTGAAAAAATGTTGGCTGAGATTTCCGGCAACTCGTAGTTTTTTGGAAGCTTGGCTACCCCTTTCCATGAAAGTGATTTTCGCCAGTCTCTCTTAGGGGTACATCAACAGCAAACAAACATTAGATAGTACTTGAAACTGCTTTATTGTGTCAAGTTTCAAAGAGCTAGCACAACCGTGTTTGATTTAGAGTTCCAAATACATGTATCCCTATAGGAGAAAACAGAGTGAAACCTAAAAATGAAAACGGTTTCTGCAAACGAACGGTTTAACCTAGAATAACGAAATTGGGTGAGCCAAGTGGTTTTGGTGTACTGATCATTACTTGAAAGAATCATCAAGATTGGGTGAAAAAATGTTGGCTGAGATTTCAGGCAACTCGTAGTTTTTTGGAAGCTTGGCTACCCTTTTCCATGAAAGTGATTTTCGCCAGTCTCTGCTTACGGCTACATCAACAGCAAACAAACTACAGATAGAACTTGAAACTGCTTTATTGTGTCACGTTTTCAAAGAGGTAGCACAAACCGTGTTTGATTTAGAGTTCCAAACACATGTATCCCTATAGGAGAAAACAGAGTGAAATCTAAAAATGAAAACGGTTACTGCAAACGAACGGTTTAACCTAGAAGAACGAAATTTGGTGAGCCAAGTTGTTTTGGTGTACTGATCACTACCTAAAAGAATCATCAAGATGGGGTGAAAAAATGTTGGATGAGATTTCAGGCAACTCGTAGTTTTTTGGAAGCTTGCCAACCCCTTTCCATGAAAGTGATTTTCGCCAGTCTCTGCTTAGGGCTACATCAACAGCAAACAAACCATAGAGATAGAACTTGAAACTGCTTTATTGTGTCAAGTTTCAAAGAGCTAGCACAAACCGTGTTTGATTTAGAGTCCAAATACATGTATCCCTATAGGAGAAAACAGAGTGAAACCTAAAAATGAAAACGGTTACTGCAAACGAACGGTTTAACCTAAAAGAAGGAAACTTGGTTAGCCAAGTGGTATTGGTGTACTGATCATTAGCTGAAAGAATCATCAAGATTGGGTGAAAAAATGTTTGCTGAGATTTCAGGCAACTCGTAGTTTTTTGGAAGCTTGGCAACCCCTTTCCATGAAAGTGATTTTCGCCAGTCTCTGCTTAGGGCTACATCAACAGCAAAGAAACCATAGAGATAGAACTTGAAACTGCTTTATTGTGTCAAGTTTCAAAGAGCTAGCACAAACCATGTTCGATTTATAGTTCCAAACACATGTATCCCTATAGGAGAAAACAGAGTGAAACCTAAAAATGAAAACGGTTACTGCAAACGAACGGTTTTTAAACTAGAAGAACGAAATTTGGTGAACCAAGTGGTTTTGGTGTACTGATCATTACCTGAAAGAATCATTAAGATTGGGTGAAAAAATTTTGGCTGAGATTTCAGGCAACTCGTAGTTTTTTGG